>NW_018020691.1:180130-203757 GCF_002006095.1 Pseudomyrmex gracilis
TATATATATACTTTATATATGTTTTTATTGACTGAATATTTTGTACAACATTATATGTATAACGTTATAGTTTATTTTTATATTTTTAATTGTCTTAAGATGTAGATAAAATGTGTATGCAATAAAATTTGTAATCTTATATATATGCTGGTTTTATTGACTAAATATTTTGTATAACATGCTCATTTCATTGACTGAGCATCTCAATATATATAAACTTAAAACAATTTTACATATAAGAACGGATTATATATAACTGGTGAGTTATAGTTTATCTTTATATTTATAAAGATCTTTATATTTATATATATATTGTCTTAAGTTAAGATGCTCAGCCAATGAAATCAGCATACATACGTATTTTATTACATAAAACTCGTTTTATAGGATAAAAGCTTAGCTACAGAGCATCCGAAGATGAACTTAAGATGATCTGAATGTGAGATTCAATTGTAAAAAAATCAATTTTTAAATATTAATTACAAAACTAATTTACATTAATAAAATATATACATTATATATATATATATATATATATATATATATATCTTTGACTTATCATAAGAGTCGAAAATACCGACCTAAAAGATTCTGAGGGATTATTATCCATTGCTATGATTAGTAAAACAATATAACAAAATGAACGTATTTACCATCAGAGAGCGTTATAAGCTGGTTCTCTCGTGTAGTATAATTATAATATGCACATATATATAGTTTATTTTTCGAGATTTTTAATACTATATAATTTTTTTGTAATATATATTTCATAACTTACATTTATATATGATGATTAGGATACGTACGACTTTATATATTTTTTGCTTTGCACGCGTCGCCGTACTATTTATCGCTGTCTTACTTTTATATTTCCCTTTATCGTCAATTAGACGACGAAGGCGCTGATAACTTTCATTACATTCCGTTTTACTGATAATTGTTTTAGCAAAGATAAAAAAATAGACATAGTTTTATTTTTTAAGTAATCTTCTAATTTTGTTTATTCAATTACGAACGTTTCTCAGATATGTATAAAAATACTAACTACCAGTTCATAGTTATATAGTTAAAGCAGAGAGAAGACTGAGAACTCAACTGTTCAGAATGGGAACAGAATAGACCCACACGCTATAGACATAGCGCGAAATAGAACCACGTTTATTGTTAGACATAGCGCACGCACCGACAAGTCGTTTGTGGACGTTTGCTGTAGTTGCCAATGTACACCACTCATAGACATAGCGCTGGTTTACAGGGCGGAAAAGTTAGTACTCTTTTTCATATGGCCTTGGCCGCTCTTAGTCTTCTCTCTGGTTAAAGGAACGGTATGTGAACCACAATCTAAAGCGCTCTCTGATGGCGAATACGTTTATTTCATTATTACTTTGTTTGTTAACAATAGAAGATAACTTAGAAAACAATAAATTGCAATAATATTTTCTATACTAATAGCGATTTCGGCTGGTTTGCACCGACTGCACATTTCGGGTGTCGGTGCAAATTGTGTGTTCGGCTGGTCGAATGGCAGCAGTTCTTTGCTGGTTTCGCGTATTCGTCTGAGCTCAGTACACCGCATAGGTGCATGTTGGGTGTACACAAAGTGGCTCTCACAAATTAGTCGGAGCCAGTTAGTGTAATCAGTACACACACCGATGCGGTGTTGCACACAATTGCACCAACTCTACACAGGTGGCACACCGGTGCAGACCAGCCGAAATCGCTATAAGTTTTCGTAAATGTGTAAAATTTTGTTACTATTATAAATGTTTTTTCCATTTCTGTATATGTATATAATAATGTATGTATGCTGTATATATAAATCCTTCTCTTTCTCTCTCTCTCTCTCTCTCTCTCTCTCTCTCTCTCTCTCTCTCTCTCTCTCTCTCTCTCTCTCTCTCTCTTTCCTTTTACAAGAATCGAGTATCTATTTTACAACAGAAGTGATATATTTTATGAGTAGTTATCAACTATTTCCGAAATATTTCAGAATATACTACATCATAAAAAATAATTATCTTATTATACATATGCTCGTTATATGCTTTTGTGAAACAAGCTTTGTTATTCTGCTCGCTTTTATAAAATATAATAATTAATTAGGTTCATTCACAGATTCAAAATAACACATATACATTGCGTATGTCTGTACGTGTATGTGCATGCTTGTCTCTTACAGTAATTTTATGTATAAGCAATAATAATAACTTTCAAACTAATCAATAATACAACTGTCCTTGCAAGTGGCAAAGCAAAAAAAAAAATATGTTAATGCATAATATTGAATGAAACAAAATTTTTCAAATTTTTGTGTTCTATTCTGTTCTCGCTTTCTACTCTGAAATTTACTCTTCAGAGGTCAATATCATGCTTAATATTTCGATTTTCAACGTAAACGTATGTATTTTTTTGGCAAAGATATTATATAACACCGCGAGTATCATTCCGAAAACGTTCATCATCAAGAAAATATCCGACGGAATTTCTTCTTCGTTTATTCGTTCCACAGCGGCGAATTCTCACAGCGAGAATCTGAGACAGCCTCGTCGTCGTACGACCACGAAGATCATTTTTACGCGGCTCGCGTGATTTCAGGTTCGCCGCATCTTCGATTCGAGCTGGTTAAAGCTTCGCTTGCGTGCGAAGTGAACCTTCGCACATACACGCGTATAGAGAGAAAGAGAGATTCTCAACACTTGGCAGGTCGCGTCTCTCTTGCACGCACACACGTAACATGTACATACTCACACTTTCTCGAGTATACACCTGCTCTCTCTCGTTCCCCATGTGGACGACGAAGGTGTATGTAACGTGCGGGTCCAAGTACATAATACAGAGCCATATATCCTTCTGTCCCGCAGCTACTCTGCCTCGACCCTGTCGCCTTCTCTCGCAGCTCCTCTCTATGCTCGTTCCTTGGCTCGCCTTGGCCCTTTCCCCTCGCTCTCGCCCTCGGTATCACCCAGTCCCCTTTTCGAGGGGCCCTCCTCACCATCACCGCTGCCGCCAACACGAGACCTAAACGAGATGACTTGCTGTGAGGACAGAACGGCGCGCCACGGCGAGGCGGAGGAAGAGAAGGCAGAATCGCTGTGGCGATGAGGGGTCGGGACGGTCGGAAAGGGAACGCGGGTATCAGAGGCCGTCCGGAGGAGAAGGAAGAAGACGGCCCTCCGGCCCTCGCGTAACACAAAGAGATCCGCGCGCGCGGCCGCCTCTAAAGCTCGATCCATACGCCGACCAACGTTACGCTTCACCTCTCGAAAATCGTTTTGCGCGCCGCTGTGAATCACGAGAATGCGCCGCGCCGTATCGTTCGCTTCCGTCTCTCTTTCGTTCATCGAACGCGCCGGTTGGAAATCAGGCCGTCGTGTATATGTACGTGAGAGACGAAGAAAGGGAGCGGCGCGGTGTTTGCGTTGGGACACCCTAACGGTCGTACACGTCGATACGTATTTCCTCGAGGGAATGACTAGGAGGTTGGGGAGGAGGAAGACTCGCGCGTTATTTCGAGGATCTCGACGCAGACGAACGAGTACCGAAGGAGAAACGTGTTCGTCGTGTCGTCCGTACGAACGAAAATTAAGCTTCGCAGAAACGGATCTCTCGGCTTCTACGGAGATTGAACTCGCTGAAATGTATGTAACACGCGTGACGTTTTTACGCTGATAGAAATTGTGCAAAAATTATCAAACAGCTTTGACGACGTAAGCGAAATAAAATTCTCTGCGCGTCGTATAAAGTTGTGTTTTCGCTGTTCAGCCGTTGTATTTCTCGCGAAACGCCCTTCATGCCAACTGCACAATTTTGCTGCAAATTATGATGTATGATTTTCGCAGCGACGTATTTAGTAATATCGCAATTGCCAGCGTGGCCGATGCGAATTCATCTCGCGGCGCGGGGCTGGCAGCCGCTGCCCAATTTTCATCGCGACCTTATATACACACACGTACACACTCAGCGTCGGTCGTCGCCGTCGGTCGTCCCGTTTATATTAGAAAACGTAAAAAATCGCAGCTGTTCCTGCGTGTCGCGTACACATTTCGTAAAGCGTAGATAAAGTAGACGTTACACCGCGCGCCTTGGAGAACTCGAGAGAAGAAAATTCACTTCGCTAGGTTGAACCGAGAGACGGTAGACGTTTCTATTTTCACGAAACAGATTATTCACGATTAAGCGGGCCGGCACGAATCCGGCCGGCGAAAATACTGTGGATTATACATTTCTACTTCACGCGCATCGCATTAGTCTGCTTCGCGCGTGAGCTGCAAGTAGGATATTGCGATATCGGCATGTTGTAAATAAATATGCAATAACATTGAAAGGAAGATATTGATGCGTTACATTTTGTATCGAAACGGAAGTATTGCTCGGAATAATCTCTTTATTATTTAAAATGTTTGTTGCAAGGTGAACAGAGGATAGCGCTTATGTGGCTGTAACTTTTACGACAATCGCAAGAACGCTTCGCGCGATTGGCGAGAAGAAAAAGAAATGGCATCCCGTGCGGTTAAGGAGCCGCCGATATCGCGATCATGATCGATGAAGGAGAATGTCTTTGAATCTATCGCCCGCGCTTTCTCGCAACAGCTTACTCTCTCGACGCGCTGCCGGCTAATGAACATGATTAACGTTTATCTCAGAAGATAACTGAGTTACGCAGATAATTCATTTCTGCGTTGGCAAAACAAAATTTAAACATTTTTATGTAGAAAATGTAGGATGACTATAATATACATGACGAATGCCTTGCGATACGCCACACACGTACACACACACACACGCGCGCAATAGTTCCTTTGAAAATTCATCAGCGCGCAGAAGTAGATCGAGCAAAATTTGTTCACCGAGAGATTATTTTGGAATTATTTGAGAAGAATTTTAGATCTTTAAACTCTTCGTTGCGTGTGCGCGAACACAGATCGTCATTTCCATTTTCCCCCACTTATGAAATACGTGACGTAATCATGCGCGCACAAACACGGTAAATTAGCTACGGATATTCACCGCTCGCTACAGTATAGGATTCCTGACAAAGGACGTGAGTTATAGCGAGCGTGAAGCACAACGTTCTGG
Source organism: Pseudomyrmex gracilis (assembly GCF_002006095.1). Lineage (NCBI taxonomy): Eukaryota > Metazoa > Arthropoda > Insecta > Hymenoptera > Formicidae > Pseudomyrmex > Pseudomyrmex gracilis. The sequence continues at coordinate 185,204 of NW_018020691.1, forward strand.
CGGATATCTCGCAGATGTTTCCGCGGCGATCGCGCGACACACAGGAAATTCACACATCTACCCGGTGAAAAGAGAGCCGACAACCTATATAGGTGGTGCAAGAAGTGTTTCTATGGGAATACGCGTCCTTCTTCTTGTACTAAATGCGAAAAGTATAAGCTCCGTGAGTATTTCAGATAAAAATAAAAAGATAAACAAAGACTTTCTTTTGAATTGTTAAACGTAACCACGTTGAACGTGAACGACGAACAGGTTGATGTTTTACACCGGTGTGAAGAAAAAAGACGTTCTAGACGCTGTAATCTCCTGTTTTTCTTTTTTCGCAACCGAGCGATTTTCGCCGTGTATCTTTCGCTATGCCAATTGGGTCGCGTCGAGCTCGCAGCGGAAAAACGACCGGTGCTCGACCGCAGAGCAGCGCGTACTTACTTCTCCCAGTCGTCGCTCGCGGCAGGTGTTTTCCCGGAGACACAACCGCCGTAAAAAAATTCACGCGACCGGTACACGAGAAGATAGAGAAAACCGACGTTCGTTAGGCTTTCATGAGTTAAGCTAGATAGCAATACAACACGGCCGGACATTGCGTACGATCTCCGCCGCGTATCACATTCACTCGGACGACGACGACGAGCCTTTTTTTTCCCTTCTCCTTCGCCGCTCTTCCGCCGCGCTGCCTATTCCCCTCGTGTTCCACCTTCTCCCCCTTTTCACTCCGAGCTCGGCATCGTCCTCGCGTCTCCAATCCTCTCGCAAAGCGTCATTCGTTCTTTCTCTCTCTCTCTCTCTCTCTCTGTGTCTCTCTCTTGTTCCCCCTCGTGTCCCCTCGCTCCGTGCTCCCGATCCTTCTTTTCTTTTATACGCACCGTGCGGTTCGCGAGCCGTGCAGTTGTACGAGAGCTGCAGCTTTCTTTCTCCGGATGGGAAACGGCCCGGATTCTCTTTTCCTTCGAGTCGACGCGTACGACAAATGCGAGAAGGCGCTTCTGACGAAGTAATGAGTTTTCCTCGGTGTGGAAACGGCTCGATTCCCGCGCACGTCCCGCCGCCTTTCCGATTTTCTTTTTATCTTCGGATTCCCGTCCGAAGCTCGGAAACACACCGACAAACTGTAATAATATCTTTGTTATTCTCACGTAATGAAGAATAAAAATACTAATTGTAGACACAAGTAAACCTGTACATACATACATATATACACACACATACGCACGCACGCATGCACGCACGCACAAGTTCGAAGACATAGAGAAAATATTGTCTGCGAGAGAGGCGAATGTAATTCGGGTATTCTGTCGCCGGCTTACGGCACTGCTCGCTCGCTTAATTAATAGCAATAAATATTTAACGAGTATCCGTCACGACGTTCGCGGTGAGCCATCGCGGGGACCAAAGGAAGACACCCGTTACGTGGTCGGGTCATGCGGCCCGACGCAAGCTATTCGTAGGCCAATTAACGTAGTTACGGAGGAGCAGAGTTCGCCATCGGCGAAGGGTTTTATTACGATTACGACGAGAAAGTAACGAGGTAGCTGTATCGACCTTATCGCGCGAGCCGGGGATATCCGCCGCGCGCGCTCGTAGAAATAGACCACTTACCTTACAGGTCACCGAAATACGCCGTAGAGAAGCTCGACTTCTCCTCTCGAGGATATATTTGTACTAACGAGAAAACGAGTAAGAGAGCTCTAATGCTTACAGATGGATTCGGCGAATTGTAGTTCTTGTGATTCTATAACATTGCTTTTGCTTTTTTCCGCGCATCAGTTCGTCGCGATAAAACTTTTGCTCGTTTCGAAGCAATGCAATATAATCCGCGACACCGAAACGATCTCGTAAAATACACACATCGCCCCGTCCGATCGTATCATTCGCGATCGTTACTGCACTTCTTAGTACGCGTTTGTTCCGTTGTTGAGAGCAGGTAGTGCAGCTAGAGCGCGCAGAATTTAATTACCGCGCATCGCAATTGGCCGGCTAGATCGACCATTTTGAAATTTTGTGAACCGCAATTATCGCGCGCTTCGATCGATTTTGAATCGCGGCCAGTAAACGGAACGCGTCGCGACGGATCGCAGTTCGGGATCGCGATCTCGTTTCGCTCCGTCGTTTATTCTATCGCTGATCCCGTACAAAAGTGAAATTTTGCGCGAAAATTTATCGCAAACGCGTGATGTGAAGTGTTCAAACGTGTGCGGTGATAAAGTGTCGAATCTCGTCTCGGAAAAGTGTATTCGCGATTTCGCCAGTCTTATCCCCGACGCTCAGAATTGGCGGCGTCGCCATGTTTCACATTAGCATCACTGCAAAACAACCGTGCAATTAGCGCAGTCATCGCCAGGTATATATACACGCGTATTATTTGTTTCTACGTGCATTTGAGAATATCAATATTTATGTTTCGTAAAAAAATCGAATGATCGAATACATCGTAATGTTAAAATTGACTTAAATTTTGACCTTACCACGCACACCTCCGCGCGCGCGCACAAAATGTCGAGCTCTCTAACGGAACAGACGAGATATATTCAATTAATCGAAATCCACATTTCTACTAATGTTTGTTTGTCGAGTACGTGAACACACAAAAAGAATCGACTTACACGTTTAAACACAGATCGATTTTATTGGACGCGGCGCGCGTAGTGTTCACGTTGATCTACTCCCGCGTTGTTTCAATGCGAAACGTAAATAACTCAATGCACGCTTCGGCGAACCAAATGTTTTTTTTTTTTTTTTTTTTTTCCGAGCGTACTCTATTTCCGCGAGCGCAACGCGACGCGACGAGACGCGACGCGAGCGGAATAACGTCGAAACCGATCGGAATATTGCTCCACGGCGAAACTTTTAGCAAACGTCGTGACACACAACGGGCAACACACCGACGCGGTCCTTCCCAATCTCTCCCCCCTTTCTCTCGATCGCGTGTTGTAAAGACACACGGCCGCCGCGGCAACGATGACGACGGGCGCTGCCGCGATTCGCGCCGTCAATGTGTATTGGTGGGCACCCGTTACATGAGTGGTAAGGGAAAAGGACGAGGGTGGACCAGGGTGAAGCGAGAGAGAGAGAGAGAGAGAGAGAGAGAAAGGGGGGGATCCGTCGGTGCGAATATCCATTATAGATTCGGCGGAGTGTGTAGCTGTCGTACGATCCGTACCCCGCGCGGCTTTTCGGCGCGCGCGCGTGTGAGTAATATATACATGCATATATACATACGACGTTAGCGCGCGTCAGTGTGCCGCTAAGTGCGTGTATATTCCGGTTTCGTGGTATATTTCGGTTCTCCGAAGAGCGCTCGCGCGCGTTACCGCGTCAGTGTGATACCGACGTAAGCACGCCCGCGCGCGCGCACATACCGCGGGGACCGTGCACCGTTGAACGGCCGTCTAGGTTCCAGAGGGCGCCAGTATCAGTGATTGCGGCGCCACCGGTTCACTCCGCCATCGGCGCCCGCGACGTTCGGACGTGTCAGACGATAGAGAGAAGAGAGAGATCTGTCATCCGTGCGCGGTGAATCTCTCCGGGTGATTTTTTTTTTTTCCGGATCGGAACGCGACGAAGTAGCGACTAAGTAAAATAAAAACGGGCGTCGCGTGCAGACGGAAGAACGTGAACAAAGACACCGGACGTGTCGTGTGAGTATCTATTTACTGCAGTAGTGCGTCGAATGTGAGCGCGAGATTCCGCGACGCGCGAAGACAAAGATAACAAAAAACAAAGGTAGAGAGAGACCACAACACGCATCGATATTATTTTTTATGTGTAATTCGTTATCTTTTCGTTCGTATATTGAAAACGCCGCGTGATATACGTTGTCTTACCGGGACAACCGGACGAGAGAGTGACCGGACGCAATAAGAGAAAGAGAGAAGAGAGGAGTGTGAAGACAGTGCACATAAAGTGGGACTCCCCGTTTTCTCTCTTTCTTTCTCACACTCTCTTTCTCTCTCTCTTGGAGATTCGTAATCAGTCGCGCGCGAGTCTCGTATTACCCGTGGCGCGGAGCCGAAGATCGCCCCTCAAAGGTCTTCCTTCTTTGTGACGCGTGAACTTAGCGAGCCAATCCTGCCGTCGCCGCCACCGTGTGACAAACAATCGCCGCTCGTGCGACAACGTTCGTGACACATACATTGAAGAATTATACGAAGAATATGTACGTTGTATGAGACACGTTCCTTCTCCTCGCCCCCGCGTCAGTCGGTCGCACGCGTAACGGTGTCTCGTCGGAGCGTATCTAGCGTGAGGAAACGCGAGGAGCATGAAGTTGTTCGCGAAATAGCGACGTTCGGAAATAGGGGGAAGAGAAGAGGGAGAAAGAAAAAGAGACTCCGCTCTGTGTGTTTCGCGCGACCGGACGACGCAACGCGCGCGAGACGTGACACGACGCGACGCGATTCGACCCGACGTTCCCTTTTCGGTTTTCATCGGCCGGCGTGTGGAGAGTCTCTCGCAGAGTGAGTGAGAAAGAGAGAAAGAGAGAGAGAAAGAGAGAGCGGAGCCAGCGGTCGTCCGTCCGGCGATGCCCGACAACGAGCCCTCGTGAAATCGCGGAAGGTGACACGGCGCGTTTGTGCGTTGCAGGAGTAAACGGCCCGACGACCTCGCGGAAGCAAGGAGAGTGGGAAGAGAGAACCCACCGACGAGTGTGCCGCTACGAGTTCTGCTGAACAAAGTGAGTTTTTTTTTTTGCACAGTGATAATTTTTTCTCTCTTACTTCTCGCTCGCTTTTGACGGCATCATCGTTTCACGTGTCTCGTGTATTTCGCAGAGAGTTGGTGCGAAAAAATTATTTTATCGATGTGTGCACGTACACACGTACACGCGCGCGCGCGCGCGCACGCGTTGATTAGTGATACACGAGGAATGACACGATGTTTCCGTTAAAGTACAACGATATCAGTGACCGTTTCTCGTAATAGCGGTAACGGTAATTTTGTAGTCTCTTTTATTTGCAACGATGAAAGTTTCATGAGACGATGTGTATGTATATCATTATCGTAACGTTTTGTTACGCGTTACTTCAAAAACGAGAGAGTAAACATAGAAGCTTTGTAAAAAAAAAAAAATAAAAATAAAAAAAAAACCGTTAAATTACAGAAAGTGAAATAACAAACTCGGAAAATTAAGACGTGGAAAAATATCCCGACTTTAAATGTCGTGATTGTAAATAAATTTTTCGTCTCTTTAAAGCGCTTAAGCACTTTCGATCGAGGAAAGAGAAAAACAACAATATATGCAATACATTTTCTTCAAAGCAAAACAAATGAATATTTGTCGCCCATGTGCATTATGCTATATGAAGACGTGAAGGAACGAACGAACGTATGCACGCACCACGAGTGAAATATGTATGTTTGCATTTCCCTCGTAGCGCATGCATTCGGCCGTTCCATTATGGATTCATACGGCAGTGCACGTGAACGAAAAGTACTCGTGTGTTTTCCGAGAAAAAGAAAAGCGCGCAGGACATTATTTTCGTTTCTCTCTCCTCCTTTCTTTCGCATGCCTCGGAGATTTTGACTGACGACATTTAACTTTGTTTATCTTTTTATCCTTTTTTTCTGAATCATTATATGTTATTTATTGTGTGTGTGTGTGTGTGTGTGTATATATATATATATATATATATATGTATACATACGTATCTGAAAGGAGACAACAATTTTCGATAAGTTGACTTTCTTCGACAACCGGAGTTAAACGGTAGAAGCAAATTTATGTTAGTTCACTTTTATCCTCGCGCGCTGTGTATGTTCTTCCGCTTCAAGCTGAAGCTTCAATTTAATTCTTTATGGAAATGAGATGGATACGAATTTTTTAACTGCAATTTGCATTAAGCGATATTTAATAAAAGTGATTCTAAAACTGCCGCGAGGCAGTCAAGTGACGTCGAGTAATTTCGTTGATATCGCGACGTATTGTTTTACGCGTCCTTCGAGGAAGCTCTCTCGTCGTCCTCGAGCAAGTAGTGCGCGCAGAAGCGGCGAGTAATTAGACGTGTCGCGCGAGAAACGCGTTTGTTAGCGATCGGCGATCGAGTTCCGCGCCAAGCTCGGAAATATATGTTTCTTAGCTCTTTTTTTTGTTCCGCGTATTGCGACGTAAAAAAAAAAAAAAAAACAATCTCGGATCCCTCCGTTGGAGTAATCCGCATAATTGTCGTAGAGAAACGCGTAACGTCATTGGAATATCGACTTCGATTAACGCTTTTACGCAACGCGGACGTACTTCTGTACTCCGACGTAACGTGCGGCACAAAACTCTTTTACGGAAACTCGACAATTACCGAACTATCATGCACCTGATGCAGCGCGAATCTGAAATAGTCTGAAGGGCAAAGGGTTAAACTCTTGAATATAATACGACACACTGCGGTACATAATGCAGATTACTCCAGTCTTGCCAAATTCTTTTTATCGAATATTATCGACGCGAGGTGAAACGAACTGAAAGTCCGCGAATGTACTTTTTTTTTAAACCGTCAGAGAAAAGAGAATCCTGAAATTCGTTTGCGATATCTAATCACATGGAAAGTAACTGTTAATTACGATTGCTTTACGTGCTCTTAATAGTGGAACTTTAAAACGAGCTTTGGTAGTTTTTTGTTTTTTTTTTTTTCTACGTAGATCCGCGTCCCTGCAAAGTTGGGCGAATTATCGGCAGAAAAAAGACAGAGTCGTCGCAATTCTCGCGTGATTGATGCACCGGCTCGCTCCTCGGCGAGCGAGTTAAAACGGCAAAATCGAGAGCCGCCATCGGTAACGGATCTGTCTCGGTTTCGCGAAAGGCTTCCTCGCGGCATTTTACCGTTAACGACCTAAATCGGGTGGCAAGAGAGATGCGCACCGTTTCGCGAGTCGCTAGGGCACTTCTTACGACGATGATGACGACGACGGTCAAGAAGATGGGGTCCCGTTCTTTCTTTCTTTCTCGTATCCTCGCATTTTTCTCGACAAACAGTACGGTCGGAAGGAAAAATTGAGAGAAGGTTCTCCGAGAACGTCTAATTCGCGTGCTCGCTCAAGGCTTTCTGGTAATTATACGAAACTCGGTCTCTTACTGAATTGTTACTTAATTGAGATTAGAATAAAAGAATCGCGAGTTTACATTTAAACGTTATAATAAAAAAAGAAGTCTAAAGAATAAATAATTTACGTAATACGCTCTAAAAGAGAAATAAATAACACCGATTAATTTCGCTTTTTAACGAAATCCAAGTTTCTTGACGAGTTTGCGAGCAACTATTTGTTATCATTTGTATCGGTTATCTATCTAAGCAACAATAGTTTCTCTGTGTGTCTCTCTCTCTCTCTCTCTCTCTCTAAATTCTACATGAACTGTCATAGAATCCGTGTAAGCAATGCATAATCCATGAACCGTGCGTGAACCGTGCACATTTCTGCTTAGTTGTGGATCCAGCTTAACGCGGGAGAAGCGCACTGGCTGCGGTTTGATCGATGGCGTGGCGGTAGTACGTCTCGCTTCGCATCCGCGTGTCGTCGTTGCCCTCTCGTCCGATCGATGTTTGTCCCGAACGAGTCGTAACCGTTATCGCGCGAATTGCTCGCCGGAGACTCGCGGCGTCCGCTCGTGAATTCTCTTTTTTTTCGCGGAACGCGATGACGCGATGATACCAAATTAACTTTGTTCGCGCGTTGTGTCGCGGCGACGATTTCTGCGACCCGTTAGAAATCGATGGTATCGACAACACAGACGTCGAAGTTTTTTTTTTAAAAAAAACGAAGTTAAAGAAATGAAAACTCGGAATTTACAAAAGAAGCAATTTCAATAGAAATCTCTCACGCGTTCAACGAGAGAGAATACGCTTTCACTTATTAAACATCTTCAGATGCAGATAATGAACACAAAGCGACTCTTGTTTTCGGTCGATGGATATTTGTTGAGCGAACGCATTCGTCGAAGCGCGGTCGCGCTGCGCTTTTGGGATCGATGTTAATGCGATTTTTTGGGTTTTTTTTTTGTTTTCATCGGCAGCGAAAGGTCGCATTTTATCGCATCGTCGGAGGAATATACGGAGTCGCGCAGTCCCCGCGGTTTTATCGTTGATAGGTGCGCCTGGTGGTGATTAAGCGGTCGATAACGCGACAGAAGGCCGCGCACGTCCATAATCTCTCATTCAGTCCGAGTTCTACTTTAGCAAAATTGCGTTCACTTAATGTAATCTCGCGCGCATTACATTCGATGGTGAAGCGATAACTCGAGAATCGATCGGATATATTGCAACACTCGATGATCGATATGATAATTTACAGTAGTATAGTAGTATTACACACACACACACACCTTGCGTTTAGCTTCTGTGTTAAAAAAAAAAAAACTTTTAGAACCATTCGAAAAATGATTATTTTTCAACAACGTGTGAAATTTTGTAGATATACACGATCGCAAACAACAGACACGCAATTAGAGACGCTCGCTTGACAGCTGACTGATAATGTAATTGCTTCAGATAAGCGAAACGTAAATGTTATCATTTAATCGACGCTGATATTACTCGGTTCATAAGTCATTCACTATATAACTGTCGATGTGCTGTGTCATTTAAAAATATAAACTTTAGTTTAACAGTTTGGCAGAGAAATGTTCGAGATTGTGTGCGAACAAGTCTTAAGCAAATAATTATAATGACGAAACACAAATTTATTTATCGTGTTCTCGACAAACGAAGAAAATCTGAACCCGTTTGAAATATAAATTTATGCGAGAGCACAGCGCGGGTCGTAGTTATAAACGGGTGTTTGAAACGCGCGTTGTGGAAGCAGGCGGCCCATTTTGTGCGGCGGTCGATCGTCCCACGAAATCGAAACGTGACTAATCGCCGAAGGCGAGGAACGCCATGGCGGACGGCGCGTACGACGCAGCTGATATTATCGGCGCTGTGAAAACCAGCTACGGTGTAACCTCTACGTGCGTTTAAGTCTTTGCGTTCAGCGCGACAAAGAGATCTCGTTCGAAATCGACGTCGAGATATTACGTACGTTTGATTATAGTCGATTTGTATATCTCGCGAATAGTTTCCTGTTTATCCAACAATTTTGTTTCTTTGTGTTATAATAGAAGCGATAATTTGAACTGAATAACAAATTAATTTATTGAGTTTTTTAATACGTCTATTCAAAAAAAGATTATTTGCGGAGATAGAAAGAGAAACGCGTCTTTTTGCCATATTTTTATATGGCTACCTAAAAGCAATTATTATTTCTAACATTTCGACATTACGTGAAAAATATGTAAAAATAAGAGATATTTTATTTTTGTAGAGAAAGAGAAAAAGAGAAAATACGGACACGCATACATTAAATATTATCTTGTTACTGTCTTAAAATAACTTTCATATTACTTACGTAATAAATGTAATAAGTACATAATCTTTTGAATACGTACATATATAAGAGTGTTATTTATACGCGCGCATGTACATATGTACGTTAGCAGCTGGAGCGATTGATATTGACTGTCGCACTCGATTAGCTTACTTGGGCGCGTGATATCCACCGAATCTCGTGACCGGCCGGCGTAATCTGTACCGCAATTAGCATACATGAATAAAGAAACCATGAATCCGTGGAGTCTACTGGCCGGCACGTCGTGAATGAATACGTATTTATGACTCAACACTCGCATTCGATCGAACAGTCCAATCGTTATTTTGTTTTTTTCTCGACTCTTGTTGTAAATATATGACGCTTTTGCAAAATCAAAATTTAGATTTTTTTTTTATTTTTTCACAAAACTTCAATATACAAATGACATTTGGATCTTGTGCAAAAAGCTGACGACATTAGTCTTTTTGAAAGAAACAAGTTGTTGTGACGTTAAATCCTTCCGTTTTTTTTTTTTTTTTTTGCGTTATCGGAGTAAATTTGTCGGAGATTGTGGTGCGCGCAATGTAGAAAGACCGCCGTTCGTGGCTACGCCTTCGGATGATTTTTTTAGTCCCTTATTACAAGACCCCGCTCGCTCCCGACGCTCCGCTCGGTCACGCAACGTTCGAATCGTGGGAGTTCCGTAGGAGAGATGGACAGCGCGAAGGGACACGATGCAGGGAGGGGAGAAGAGAGAATCGTGTTGGCGCGCGGTGGTCCGCGGCGCGTTTTCGACAGAAATCGATCCGGAAAACGTTGACGCGCGCTTTGTCATCGTCGTAGTCGTCGTCGTAGTCGTCGTCGTAGTCGTCGTCGTCGTTACGACGACGACGACGCTACGTGCTCACTCGATCTTTCCCGAGCGTTGCTGCTTTCCCCGCGCTATCTCTCGCTCAGCCTTCGTTCCAGAGGAAGAAGGGGCGGGAGAGTGAGAAAGACTCTCTTTCTCTCTTTCTCCCTCCCTCCCTCCCTTCTTTGCTCGTTCTCTCCCTCGCCTCGTCTCATCCCGCTTTGCCGTTCCGCGTCGTTCTCTCGAGGGACGGCGACGGGGCGAGTTCCCGAAATAATCGTGCGTATCGATCCCCGCGCGACCCGTGCAGGGTGAATTTATTCTCGTGCACGGGGTGAACGGAGAAGAGAGAGAGAACGGCGGAGAAAGAGAGAACACAGAAACGAGTCCGTGCTTCGTTACTTAATCACTTCGTGTTCGAAAACGAGGGCTATCGTATAAACGAGAGCCAATGGACGCTGTCGGAACCATCACCGCGTGGTTTTTCACGCTCGACCGGAAACGAAACGTGTCAGCGACGTGATAAGCAGCGAGAACGGTCTCTCTCTCTCTCTCTCGGTAGCGATCGATAGGGATCTAATGCGGACGGAGATATTGTTTGTGGTCGTTACACTTTTCGGAGGCAAGAACTAACGCACTCGTCTCGTTTCGCGATTGTTGAACAAAGAATTAATTACGTTTGTTATACGCGCGCGCATCTCTTTTGTACAAGTTATATTTTTTACGCGACATCAAAGCGCGATACTTACATGTTGTGTTTTATCGCGCGAACGAGTGACACATCAAAATCTTGAGTCGCGTATATTATTTCCGTATATAGCTATTGTGGTTGCAAAGCGTGTGGAATTTTCCTGCGTCAGCTGCATCGGAATTAAACAGCTTGCAACGATTACCTTAACGCGCCGCGTCGAACGAGTGTTTCCAACAATTCTCGTTTATCTTTTGTATTCAAACATTTGGTAAATAATATTTTTTTTTTTTAACAAAAGAGAAGATCGCGAAAATGAGTGTTTTAAAGTGATTGTGTTGATTCATTTGTCAACGTTCGAGAACTCCTCCTGCTTTTAGCGCTCAGTTTTTGCCCGGTCTTTCGTTCCACCGAGTTCAGCTTCCTCTTTTTTTTTCTTTTTTTTTTTTTTCGGTACTCATTGTTTCGCGCTCTCATTTTGTTCACGATGTCGTGTCGTATTGTATTCATTGTTCGGAGGACGTGAAGAAAAGAAGGTCGCCGCGTAGTTCAGCAGGGAATATATTCGGTCGGTACGACCCACAAATGTCGTCACTCGTTAGGCGTATCTTTCTATTGGTAACTCGTTTACTCTTTATTCGATTATCCGCGTACAATTCTGATCGTTGAACACTTTTCTAGAATTGATTTTTTTCTATACGTTTAGATACGTATACACGTATATAAATAACTTACATGTATATGGGTGCGAGAAAAAAGTGCTACTAAACATTCGACAAATGTTTGAAACGTAACATCTCGTTACTGTTCTCTTCGAGAGAGAGAGAGAAAGAGAGAGAGAGAGAGAGAGAGAGAGAGAAAGAGAGAATCGGAGATTGATTTTTATTAATTTACTACAGTAACGATCCCATAAACGGAGCATAGCATGCGCAGACGCGTTTACAAAATCAAGGTTGCGTATAAGCAGGTTTCCGAATATACAAACAGTGATCAACCAGGCATGAAATTATCTCTCTCTCTCCCCCTCTCTCCCTCTCTCTCTCTTGAAAGGAATACGCAGAAGATAATTCTAAGTTTGACTCTCGTTCCGCTACTGTTTTGTAACTGTTTGTGAAACTCTAGTATTTGCCAGAACCTTCGTCGAAGCGCCGCCGGTTTTATTGCTCGTTTGCATTTTTCTCTACACATGTTGCGTGTGAGCGTAATGAGAAGGTGTCAGCTCCACAAAATTTTGAAACAACAAAATTGAAACAAAACAATTCTAAAAATAAAATAACTATAGTAAAACGAATAACGAATCGTTTCGTAAAGAGAAATTGTGAAAGCTTTTTATTTACTTGTTTAAACATCTCTGTGAAACGAAAAATAAAACTTAATTTTCGAAAAAGAGAAGAAACAGAAAATGTCCGAAGAGTATTTTTGTTTGTGTTTTAAGACAAACAACAATAGTTTTCAATTCTCGCGATAATAAATATCACATAAAAATGTTTTTCTATATAAATCTAGAAATCCACAAACATGAACTTTCCAGAAAAACAAATTGTTTGCATCACGAGATTAAATTAACGCGTTCGTAACGACAAAGATAAAAAAAAAAAAAAATTGTTGAAACTCGCGCATCGCGTTGTTTCGGATCGTAAATAGGCATTTTCGACGATTCAACCTTTCCTTGATTGTAAGGTAGTTCCTCGCGAGCGTCTCTTCTTCGAGCTAAAATGTAACCCAAGATTCCGATCCACACGAGAGGAGCGAGCGAGGCGAGTAGACTCATCGCGAAAGACCTTCCCCCGAAACAGGCACACGAAACTCGTTTTAGCTCTATCCTCGCGGCGCAGCGAGGCGGATCTCGCAGCGCGTTCCTTTCCACACAACAGCCGCCCCGACACACACATTTCGTCCAGAAGTCACGTCGTGTCGTATTCGTTGTTAGGCGAGACGAGTGAGGCGCGACGGGAAGAAGAAGCGGCACAGCCCGATCGTTCCTCTCGGTAAAGAGAGAATAAGCGAGGAAGCTCGCCAGCCGAGCATCGAACGTTGAAATCGTCATCGCGCACTCACGGTACGGCGTGATTTATCGCGTGCGTATCAGCATTGACTGTTAGAGCGCGATAGACCACGCGATTTTTTTTCTTTTTTTTTTAACAGAAAAGAACGCGTTGATATATATTTTTGAAAAATCGACTTAAACGTTTGTGGTCGTTACTTCGTCGTGACTATTGCGTCGTGTTTTCTTTTTCTTTTCCATTGTCCGGATCGTCGCCTGCAGCGTCGTCTCGATCACTCGGTGGAAATTCGATTTCTGTGCAAACGAGTGAAATCAAGAAGAAAGCGGCGGACACCGCGGCCGGGGCGGAATGGACCGGAGAATAGAAAGGCCGCGCTGTTAAGTGTGTCCGAGCGTGTGAGCGCGTTCTGTGTGTATATGTACGTTTGTATGTGTGCGAGAGGATGGGACAAAAGGCGGTGGCTGTTGGAAAGAGACGCGAGAGGACGGACGAGGGAAAGGATGCGCCCGGGTTCTCTCGTCGGTGATCGAACGTGGGCCCCGTTGTTCGCTGCGTGGCTGAGAATCGAAGGAGAAGGGTCTGAGAGAGAGAGAGAGAGAGCTGGAAAAGCCGGACGATGTATAGAAGAGCGACGAGAGAGGAAGGGAAGGAAAGGAAAGGGCGACAGGCGGCGGGCGGAGGTGGTAGCTTCGCTTCTCTTCCGGAGGGCAGACGGTGCGCGCGGAAGGTACCCGGAATAGTTGAGCGCGATTGCGTGCCATTGCGATGAAACGCGCGATAATTGGCCGCCATGAATTACGTGGACTCGCTGTTGTCCGAAAACGACCGCTATAATGGTCGCCCCATTGTTATCGATTATGATGTTTCTTTTCTCGATGAAATACGGAGAAAGATATGCGGAAAAGAAAAGAACAGAAGTGTACGCGACAAATAATGATGTTTTCATACTCTTCTTTTTTTCACCAGACGTCACACCGAGAGGTCGAGAAAATTTGTTTGGTTTGTTGAGAAAAGTAAACAATGATGTTTCTTTCACAAAGCAGACCCCCGATCCCAAATTTCTGCTACCGGATAGCATTGTGTGCGACTTTCTGTCGTTTTTTTGTCAATTCGGGAAAAATGATGTTGCTTTCGATTTTTTTTACCGGCGACAGAAAAAACGCGGCGTGTATAAAAAATAAAAAAAACACGTGTAACCGAAAATTAAAATATCTCGCGCATCTGCTTTAATTTTTTATCTTTATTTGCGAATATAATACATTTATGTAATATTAATAATGAACGAAAAGAAGGATTTAATTATTAACCTAGGAAAAAAGAGCGTGATCTCTCTCTCTCTCTCTCTCTCTCTCTCTCTCTCTCTCGAAAATATAAGCGCACACAAAATTTAATTAAAATTCAGATCTTGCTCTGAACTTTCGTTGAACTTTTATGCGAAAATTTCTATTTTAACACTCTCTTGATTCGTCACGTTATCATCGTGTATTACGGTTTTACATTAAGTTTCTTCGTGTTTTTATTCTTTTCCGTATTGAATGTTAGAACAATGAACATTTATTGCGCGACGCACTCTTTCACTCTTTGATGCCGGATGATTTAAATGAGAATGACCGTGTCAAGTGGAGTCAGTTCTGGACACTGTGCTCGGCTACTCGATCGGCTTTCACTCTCACCATTATGCTAATAAGTTGTATTGTTGTCAGTTACGACCATATGTAGGCTGGGTACTAATAACGCTATTGTTTTCTTGCGCACTGAGAATGTAAGATGTCGCGAAACTCTGTGTGTTGAGACTCTAAGTAATTTGCAAACTTTCATTAATCAGACGAGCGAGAGAAGAGTAGTAAAATTTTCTTGATAGAATAAAATATATTAAAAGCGCGGAAAAACTATACTCTGTAGTTTGAACTGTAAACGAAAAAAGCTTAAATTAATTTTCCGATCTTTTTACATATTGCATCGTAATAAAAAAAAAAAGAACGCACGAAAATTCGTAAATAATAGCAATATTTTTTCAATTTAATAACCGATCTATGTGATAACGTAAATATTGCGCGATATATTTAGTCGTGCGATCACATTTACAATGTTTATCGAGCAAGAAAAAAAATTATCACACGAATTGTGTAAAATGCGTCAACACGTTCCGACGATGCGTTTGGCGATAATCGAATTTCCGTAACGTTTAACGACGTCTATCGACTCGTTAGAACATTAGGTGTTGCCCATTACGGGAGGAGGGGAGACTCGGTTATACGAGGGCCACTGGAGTGATCGATACGAGTTGACTGGTAAATTCGTGTGCTGTGAAAGCTCTGTGTGGGACGCGTGCGAGTTTATAGCGGACTAGATTATCTCTCATCGAGTTTATGTTTATCGTTTCGCCGCACTTTCTAAGTGTCACTGTTCTATCTGTTTTGATATGGATTATTGTTTGCCCGTTACTGCTTACGTTCGCGTTGTGTGAAGTAATTGATTTTAATAAGATCTCTCGTTTTGTGACTTGATTTGCATGTGATTTCATTATAATTCGTATATAGAATTCAAGCGCGTGTTTTATATTTGAATTTTCTTTTTTTATCGAGATAATATAATAATATTGACGATATAATATTAACGAATTCTAATGTAATTTCGGATGAGAATTGAGTCAGGTAAACGATTATTCTGACAATTGTTATTTGTTGTCGGAGCACCAATTTGTCGAGAGAATATATAATTGATTTAATACAGATATTGATATTTGATATCGATTTGATTTATAGAATATACAAACACAACGTAAATATAACGCGCGAGAAAGACTTTTTCGCTTTTTAGAACGATGCACAGTTGCGAAACTAGAGCATAATGAAAAATAATTTATCGCGCACGCTGTGTATTTTATGCAATCGATGGCGGCGTGAGGAGGAACTTATTGTTACCGCGGTCCCATTCACGACGATTATTTGTCTCGTTTAGAACAGACCTTGTCTTTCCACGCTGGACTCGAGAGAAATCAATGACAGATGTTATACAATACTTACGCTCGATACAATAGATCAACGACATGAGAAAGAGAGAGAGAGAGAGATATCCGCATCCGCGTCTGATTGCTCGTACGGTACAGTTTGTAATAAAAATGGAAACAAAACAATTAGAGAGCCTCGCGTAAATATCGGTATGCGAGAGAAAGTTTACATCGGTTTTTGTAAACTGGAGGAAGTTAAATTTCCAATGTTAAAAAAATCTTTAATATATTGCGTGTGTTGCATTTTTTCGTATATATCAAAATCGTAAAGTTCAAGATCATAACGTGTTGTAAAAAACTGGTTTTGACTTTAAGAAAAGTACTTTTACAAAAATATGTGAACGAAATATTCTTTTCGAACGTAATCGCGAAATGAAAAATAAACGTGTGTCTGTGTTGATGCGTTTCGTCATTTTTCGGTTGCAATTTTCACGGTTGCCTTTGTCATTTTGTGTGGTCGGGATACGACTATCGAGGCGAATTCGCGTCGTCGCGCATGTTAATTGTCCTTGGAAATCTTCTTTCGTCGCGATTGGAAAACACATTTTACCTGTATCACACGTACATTCGCTCTGCTCTATTAACGCGCGTTTTTTGTTACCCTACGTCGAGATGTGACGTAATATAAACGAGATATATATTTTTATTGTTTCTCTCGCGATGATCCACACGTAAAAACTCCACATGACGTGATATGCGTGTTGCTAGATGGATAGACAGATAGAGCTTATATGGATAACATTTTATATAACATCCCACAGACGGAATATGGCACGTACAAATCGATAAATTTCAGTGAACAAATCAGAGAGCAATAAACCGGAATGTATCCAAAATAGGAATAAACCGCGGAAACAATATATATCTAGAAATTGATGGACAAATTTATTGAAGTATTGCTTTGGATGTAAAACTGAAAAAGAGTATGATGAAGTTTGCATCGCAATATCGCTGCGCGGCAACTAATGAAGAAACGTCGAGCTGTGCAATCATTCGTTTCGCGACACATACGCGCGCGCGCACACACACACACACGCACGCACGCACTTACGCGTGTGTTATTTCCCTCGGTCGTTTCTCAAGCGCGTATATATACTCGTTCGCACGCGATTCCATATAAGAAGGCCGACGTAACGTGCCTCTTGAAACACGGTGTCTATGTGTGGCACAGATTCGTGTCATATACACGTACATAAACACACATATGTCGAGCGAGCGGCGGGAGCGTGCGCATGGTCGCGCGCACGGTAGGAGAGTGCACAATAATTCCGCTTCGTTCGCGCAGCTGTCTTAAAAAAATGGTGAACGGTCTCCCGGTAAAAAGCCGATGCCCCGTAGACTCCGCCCCGTGCAGACGGACGGAGCCGAAAAACTTTCTAGCTTTTTATCACCGAGAGACGAAGGCGGAGGAATCGTCGAGATCCCTCTCTCGCGCCCGAGATCGGGTCCGACCTTTATACGCGAAGTTCGATAGCCACGTCAGCTGTTGTGCATCACAAGCATGCATAAAGATTCCTCCTGCGTTACAGACCGTACGAAGTTTCCTTCGTTCATCATTTTGTGACAACATTTTACACACGGTGTGAAATTTTGATATATTGAAATGGCGTTAAAAAAAAATAGTTGAACCGCGCGCGCATTTCTGTATTCGTTAATTGACGTTACGTGATAATACGGTGCTGCGTTTTACACGTGTGCAGAGTTAAACATTTATACTTGAGTGAGGGACAAAGTTTGCGTCTATAAGGTACTTTCAAAAGTGCGCTGAATGGGACGTGTGGTGTAATCCTCTTTTGCGTACTTTACTCGGTTGAATATACCGGGTTGCTTGTATAAGTTACTTTTTTTTTCTTCTTTAACGTCTCTAAAGAGCAAACGAGGCAAACGAGATTGATTAAAATCTCGGAGCGTAAGATACTTAAAGTATCAGATTCTTTATTTTGCAGATTTGTTTTTTCGCTCTTTACACTCGAAGTGTAATTCTCAAAACAAAAGGGAAGTGTCACAAAGAAGAATTGAGAGAAGAAGATTTTTCGTAATATTCCACGGGGAGGACGAAGAAAGAAACAATATTATCGCCAAAGAACAATTACTGATGCGCAATCTATTTCAAAGAATTGCTTGAAAACTTCCTTTTCATTTGCAACTCTTTGTTGACGTTGGTAGTTTAGTTTTTCTTTTAACAAAATTGAAATGACAATTTATTATTCTTTTCTTCTTGACTCACGTGATTCTCCTCACGTCGGTGTGAAAAGTCGCGCTTTTTTCGCAGGATATTAAAACTTTTCTCGCATTGTAAGATTTGCTTGCTAACTTGTTTACATTCATAAAACTTGAACAACATTGCGCGAATAGAGCAAGGGCCGACGTTAATTGTGACATATCAGCCATTAAACGGCTCGCCGAGAACGGGTGGCTTGACTAATACCGCGCTATTCAGGTTTTCTGCATTACATGATTCGCCCGGCCGTCTCTTTCTATTGATGCACCGCTCTCGTACTCACGACAACGTTTTGTTCCCCATTTTAAACCAAGAGACGAACCGACACGAAACCTCGCACGTTATTGATTAATGTATTCGATATTCCCGATCGACGCCCGCCGTCGCCGACTTCCTCCATGCTCTTCTCTCTCTCTCTCTCTCTCTCTCTCTCTCTCTCTCTCTCTCTCTCT
>NW_018020691.1:203792-221574 GCF_002006095.1 Pseudomyrmex gracilis
TCTCTCTCTCTCTCTCTCTCTCTCTCTCTCTCTCTCTCTTCTCTTCTCTCCTTCTCTTCGTCCTCTTCTCGTTTCACGCCGCTTGTCTTCCAATCTTATCGATTACCTATATTCGATTTTAATTGTCCACTATCTCGTCTTCGTTACGTCACCTCGCATTAATTCTTGCGTCGATTGCACGAGCGTTGATTTTCTGTGCGTGTGTGTGTGTGTGCATGTGTGTGTATTTACACACTATTTCTGGCTAGAGCGATAAGCAACTGCTGTTATAAATTGACGACAGTTATTCGTGTTTTCCACACGCTTTATCAAAGTAGATTACCGATCATCTTGGGATAAATAATATTTCAGACATAAATTTCCGTGAAAAAAAAACATATTTAACATTCTCTCTCTCTACTCTTTGAACAAAAAAACATTGATTAATTTTGGAAGAAAATTTGTTAAAAATTGAATTTTCGAGTTAACCGATCACGTCCAACTTTTTTTATTAATTTTATAATCTTGAAACGAAAATCTGTTCCAATTATTTCAGTGCTCAGAGATTAATTACAGATTTCTATTTACGATCCCGCACATCGGACTAATCATCTCGCACGTAATCTCCCACACGCACGTTCCGACGTCTTCGCTTCGGATCGATAGCACAGTACCAATCTGCCGAGACGGTTTGAACGGCGAAGCCGCATAGAAGCGTTTAATCGTCGCTCCCTCTTCCCTGCCCTCTCCCCCTCCCCTTAACCGATTTCGACGGACGTTCCCGCATGTGGTCCCTCAATTTGCATTCCTGGTCGACCCTTAGAAGACGTCCCTCTCCTTTCCCTCTGTCTTCCTCTCTTGCTCTCGATTTCTCTGTGAGGAGACGTTTCTCGACGTAGCTACCTAAACCACTCGTTTAGACGCTCGGATATCTCGGGAATATTCGCGCGCGCACAGAATCAGAAAAGCAAGCCGCGCGACTGACCGGCCGGCAAAAACTTATACTCCGACATTTCGCTCCGGCTTCTCCGCTCATGCGGCGGAGAACGCCTGGAGGAGAGCGAGAGAAAGGTGGGGTTCTAGAAAAATGCCGTATCACACACAACTTGGCGCGGACACGACGACGAGGACATCGTTGACGATGACGCGCACCAGTCCTGATCTCTCTCTCTCTCTCTCTCTCTCTCGCTCGCTCGTTCTCTCACTCACTCACTCACTTTTCGGCTCTTCGCTTCGTTCCGTAATCTGTGCGGCATAGCGGGGCCACGATTGGACCGCGGAAGGGATCTCCGCGAAGGGATGGTCGCGGGAGCGAGGGAGACGACTGGCGATACTAGAAAGGGACCCACGGGCGTTGAGGCCGGAGGAGGAGGACGCGCGAGTGTTACCGTCGCATTTCAGAGAGAACTTTAGCGCGGCTACGAGCGGAGGTAGGCTAGCGAGAGCGTAGAAAACGGTCGCCGGAGCGAGAGAGAAACAGAACGCGCTCTTGGATGAAAAGAGCAAGAGCGAAAGCGTAGCGGACGGTTGTACCGGAAGGAGACAGAACGATGGAAGACAGAACGTGGGACGTGAAGAGAGAGAGAGAGAATGAGAAAGGGGTGAGGAGGCGACGGGGAAACGGGAGGATCCACACAGCCGACACGTCTCTCTGGCTATGCTGTATGCCGCCAGGCTACCCTGCTTCACATCGCGGTTCTGTGTGTTCGTCCCTCTTTCTCTCGCGTCTTTCCCCATCCGTCTCTCCTGCTCGCTCTTTCTCTCATCGACGCGACCCAGCTCGTTTCTCCGCTCGTCTCCGTCTCTCTCTCCCTCTCGCGTCTGCCACGCGGCACTCGTTCGTTCTCGCTCTCGGTCGCCGCCGCGTTGCCTCTGGTCTCCTGGTTCCTCTCTGCTCGCGCTCGTTCGTTCAATACTCCGTGCGAGAGAGAGGTAGGGGAGGGTGGCTGAAAGCCGGTGGAACGGGCGGCAGAGGCCAAGGGGGAGAGAAGCGACGGCGGCGGTGGCGGCAGCGGCAGCGGACTCTCTCTTTCTCGTTCTCTCTCTCTCTCTCTCTCTCTTTCTCTTTCTCTCTCTGGGGCGCGCAAACCCAACGGACACTCACGGAACACGATTCCATCGTTGGTTGGGTGGGCTACGGATGGTTCGTTCGCACGATCGAAACCAGCCCGACCGAAGGAGAGAGCCGAGGGAGAGTACAGCGCGAAGATCCTGCGGGTTCTCCCTCAAGCTAATGCGAAATGAAACCGCGCCGAGCGTTTGCGAGATATATATTTTGGATGTGTCGTTTCTGAATTGTAGACAAGCTCGGTCGGGATTAGTAATGTATAAATTTCTAGATCGGCAATCTTGTTCACTACCGAATTCACTATAAACGATGTCGAGATCTATTACACATAGTGTGCCGCTTTGCGCGCGGATGTTTATTAGATAAGTTCAGAACTTACGTGTGAAAAGAAAAAGGAAGAAAACAAGGGGAGGGGGAGAAAGAGAAGAGACTTCCGACACGCATAATTATCCCGACAAACGGGAGGAAGTGATACGCAGTAATCGAGTCGAAAATGGAAGTGAATTAATGCGAAAATATTTTTCACATTTATTTGTCCGCGTCGCGTAAATATGGGAACACTATAAATCCCATGTGTCGTTTGACTCCTTAATCTTCGTACAAATGATATAAATATTATCAAATCGAAGCGTAGAGCCATAAGTATAATATATACCGTTCATGTGAAAATAGTCACGCGAAGTGTTATAGCTTTTATTCGGCAGCATTTAGAAACTTTATTGCACATGTGTGGGTTGCAGTCCAATAAACTCTCCGGTGTTCTACAGTTAATATACGAGCGGTAGCGTTTCTCTCGAACGTTTATCGTCGATGTATACGTACTCATAAAATTACTATTTTCCTATCGGAGTAAAAAGTATTTGTGAATTTATTATATTATTCGCGTTTGTTTTGTAACTAATTTGTTTCTTTGTTCATACAAAAATGCGTGAAAAAATATTGACTGACGTCTCGAAGCGACGCGGTGTGTTTGTGCGTGTGCGTGTGCGTGTCGCCACGCAATAGCGTCGAAAGTCCATTTAAATAAGTTCCAACAATTGCGCGTTGCGAGACGTTCTCGACGATGCTGCCGGTAAATGAGAAGCACTCGGCCGTGTTTATACGCGGAAGTGTTGCGCCGCCGTGTACATACGAGCGAACGAACGAGCGAGCGAGCGAGCGAGCTCGAGTTCGTACCGCTTCGCTCCGCGCCGCGTCGTAAAGCCGCCGATTCGTCCTGCTCGCTCTCGTTTCTCGCGGTTCTCTCTCCCTTCTCGTCTTCCTCTCGTTTCTTTCTTTCTTTCTTTCTCTATCCTCGTTTTCTCTACGGTCGCGTTTCTCATCCGCGTTACCGGTGCGCGGTCGCCCGCAATCGTTGTAAATCTGCGTGTATATATTCGCGCGCGCACACACACGCGCGCGTACCGATATATACATATTACGTATATGTATATTCTACACATTTACCTGTTCGCCGGTGTCGTGACCTCTGATGATCGATACAGAGTGCCGCTCATTTGCCACGAGGTGAAACGACTACTCCTCCACCTCTCACGCCCACCGAACCCGCTCGGAGTCTCTCCCCCGTTAGTTTCCTCCTCTTTTCTGCTCTCTCGCGAAGAGGTGGTGTGTCTCTCTTTCTCTCTCGTTCTCGCTCTGCGGCGACGGTGACGATCTTCCTACCCGACACTCGACGAATAATTAGGACGGCTTCGTTGCCAGAGCATGGAGATTCGCCGAGTCTCTCACTTTTTCTCGCAACATCTTCCGTCCCTTTCGCTCTTTTTTTTTTTCTTTCGCGTTTTCTACTGTTTACTTCGTTTCCTCTACGTTTTCAGTAGCGCAGCAATAAGTTACGCCACGTCGGAGAAGAGAGAGAGAGAAATATAAACGATGAGGAGAGACGATGGAAAATAGAACGAAACGGAGCAAGAGACATTGAGGGAGCGATATAAAATGAAAGATGTCGAAATAGAAGTAGGTAAAGAAGACGAAAAAGGGAAGGGGAATTGCAGACCGAGTTTCGGATAAAATTCAAGCGAGTTCTCGCGATCGGGCTCTTCTGTTCTCTCTTCGCTTCCTTCTCTCTCTCTCTTTCTCTCTTTTCCGCATTCGAGTCCTCCGCACTCGTTTCTTCACCTCGTCGGTGAGCGTTTTTTTCCGACTCGTTTCTCAGGTATTTCGCCGCTCTTAATCCCCTTCTTCTCCCGTTCGCGAACGAATTCGTTTCTGAGAGATGTTCCCTCTTCAATCCTCCACTCGATTCCATCATTAAGCTCGGATGTCGAGCGAGAACGGGACATTAAGTGTTGTTGAAAATAATATTCGACAAATAATGGCTTGTTTTTTAAATAAGTAAGAAATGATAAGGGCAAATTGAGACATGTTACATCTACATATATGTTATATCTATATATGTTTCGCAAAAAGTTTTTACACATTAATTATTTTTAAACTATATTTTTTTTTTTTATCGAAAACTTCTAGTATTGGATATGTGGATGCTAATAAGCAATACAGTGTCAACCCACACACATCGCTATTTTGAGTAAATTGCGTCTTAAGATTAAAAAAAAAAGATGTTTGTATATATATATATATATATTTTTTTTAAGAAGTTTGTGTATTTTTTTTTTATATATAAAAACATTTAAGTTTTTAAAATCACTATTGAAAAACGTTCTTTGATAGCTAAAGAAGCACATTACATATCTCAATATTTCATTGTTTGTGGGTTGACACTGTGTGTTGCTTATTAGCGCCCATGTAAATAGCTTTTTTTCAAAGCTATTTTACGATCGATTGTTTTTATTTTATGTAACAAAAATATTTGCTTAATTGACGTACGAAGGCTGCAGGAAACGCGCTTATGTTTGTCTTCGAGGTTGCCGCGCAAGATACATCACCGCAGCGCGTAACGCTTCCGGCTAATTTCTGCTTATTTCCTCTTACGGTATCGCGACCGCAGTCTCTCTACTTTGTTGCGACTCATTCACGCGTGCGGTCGAGAGAATTTTGCGAACGAATGAACAAACTGCGAACTTCGAGTTTTCCTCCTGTGCGTATGAAAAAAAAAAAAAAGACAACTACCGGAATTTAAATAAAGTTTAAATAAAGTATGGTGTAATTACGCAAAACATTACAAGGAACTATTGCTTGTGGCAATACACCGCGCGCGTACTTTATTTACAAAATCAACCGATGAAACTCACCGCGGTATCCATTACCGAGCTAGAGATCGCGTTATGACACACAAGCGCGCAACAATAATTATCGTTCATTAACGTTTTTCATTCACGTGTTTCGCCGATAGTTTTATATGCTTTTGCTCGCGCGCAACTCATTGATAAACTAATTCACGGTCGAATGCGCGTCTACACCTTGTCCGGATTTATGGTCGACACACGCATCGATTGACGAGATCGGCCGCAACAAACAACGTCGCTGACCTTGCAACAGTGCGTGAACACTTGTATTTATATTATAATATATGTATATATGGCGTTAACTCGGACAAATTATAATATACATGCTTCCCCAAAAGTGGGGAGAAAATTCGTTTTCGTTCCACGCACGAACGTTTCTTTCGGTTTCGACCTTTGAGCGATGATAAACCGAGATTCGCACGTGATCATTTTTCTGTTTTCTCCTTACAGCGTGGATATAATCTTGATTACGCAGATTCGCGCGACTGATTACAAAACAGGTGTGATTTGTGCGTGCGATTGTGCAATAATTGTTACTCGTTAGATGAAATTTGATTTGCGATAAATAAATTTCTTATATTGCGTTAGACATTTATTTACCTGAAAATTCATTGCAGCACAATTATACGGAATTGGAGCGCAACTCGAGGGGATTTTTGTGTGAGTTGTAATTATCTTGGATAATATCGGCACACATATTTTTTGCACAAAAGTAAACGGTTATTACTTGCAATAAATCACGCGTTTTCGCTGCCTCGAGAACAAATCGGTCTATGACGGTAACGCGATGTTATCTTGGGGGGGGGGGGGGGGGCTTTCAGTTGGTGCGCGCGTAACGTTATCACTGCATATTATGTTTATTCTTGATTTTCTGGCCGCTACCTGCGCGCTTATACCGCGTCATTCGTGTTTATTATTACATACATTCGCGGCGCGTTAATTCGCGTTAACAACATAAATGTCTCTCAAGTGAGACATTAGAAATGACGATGTTTCCTATTAGTTGGCGTTACTAGTCGGGATGCCGCGCTGATAAATAAAAAATTATCCGTTTGTGTTTGAACACGACGAAAACAACTCTCGAACAACAGACGCGGTAGTTTTGCAGACCAATTATAATTTATAATTTCTCCCGCGAGAGAGAGAAAGAGAGAGAGAGTGTGTTTGCATAAGTCCATCAACTTTTAGAACTTGCGGTTTTTGGCGAATAAGGTAATTAATACGTTACAGCTCTCCGGCCGCGCGTTTGACGAGATGTGTTTAAAAACTGCATCGTAAAACGGTGACATTTAAACGAGATTCGCAGATAATCCGCCGGTGTTAATGATTTACAGCGCAGTATCACGAATTTATTACGGACATTGTCGATTATGCAGTTGCACGTAAAATAGGAACGACGGCAAGAATCAGGTCAGCCAATATCGCAATCGACGAGCGGCGTTTTTAATACCACGTTTATTCAAAGTGAGTGTTAGTATATATGTGTGTGTGTGTGTGTTTGTGTGCGCGCGCGCGCAAAGAATCATTTTTTCATTTTATTCTGATTTTTTTTCGAGTGTGTGAAGGTAGCATTTTGATAATAAAATTCCGCATAGAGTTTTAGACGGTTCTCGACTGAGTTCCGACTAAAAACGTCACACGGAAAAAAGTTTCGCTATTACATGGCCAGCAAGAAAAATTTTCCGAGTCCGCTGAATTTTTTGTTTCATCAACAAAACGGTTTTGTTGACAAAACAAAAAATTCAATAGATTTAGCAAATTTTTCTTGCTGGTCACATAATAACTAATCTTCTTTCTATTTTAGCAAACTTTTTTTTTTGCGGTGTACGATTCGAGCAATGGGGTCAACTGAAGATACTTTCAACTTCTCGAACTATATATAGCTAATATATATATAGGTAAAAATTCCTACTTTAATTCCACATTTTACCGTTATTCTCTCCAATTCTGTCTAGACGCACTCGCATATCAAGTTATACACTTCGAGAACTAATAACAGTATAACATTCAAACAATTGTCATGTAAATTCTTGCAACGATACTTGAAAGGAGTATTTGATAAAACGATAAAGCGAATTGTTGCATCTTTTTCTATATGTGTGTGATTGCGTATCGAAAGAGTGAGAGAAAGATTTCATAGAACCTGGGTTACATAGGTTGGCCGCGTAGGCGGGCAACACCGTTACAATCGCTGTTTCTCGCGATTACGTGAGTCGGTGCGAGCGTTGAATCGCGATTTCCACGGCGAAACGCATCGACGACGGGAAAAAAAGCGGGCCGCGGCTTTGCTCGTACGCGCGCGCCTACTCTCTCGCGGCGCGGCGCGGGGTGTGTTGCGCTCTTTCCGCGGTTGGCACATCGTAAATCGGTTCGAGAAACGACCGCGCCGATTATAAAAGTAGCGTCGTCGTGCGTAAATCATCGCCGGGTAACGACGAAGACGACGGCGACGATGGTGGTGAAGTGTGGGTACTTGTCGATTTCTAAATAACCGTTAAATTGCAATCGGCGTTCGGGACGATTATTTGCCCGACAATCGATGCGCGCCGCAAAAATTTATGTAAACACCTCCGGCAACTCCGGTAGTCGTAACCGACCGTGAGATGGCTGTTTTGCCGACGAAGTACTTTTAAAGTGACTCGAGTTTTTTNTTTTTTTTTTTTTTTTTTTTTTTTTTTTTTTTTTTATTGAGCACTCTTTCTCTTCCCACTTGACGATCACGCGGCCATTTGCGGCGGGCATTCGTCACCACACGCGTCATCGCGTCATGCACGTCGTTGTGACGCGAGAAAGTTACATCTTCGTCATCCGTTGCTCCGAATGTAATTACATCGTTTGTGGCTGATAAGGCGAGATAAGTACTTAATAATAATTCATCGTAGTTATAATGCGAAGTTTCTTTTTCATTGCATTCGAAATTTATTGCAGTTCTTAACTTAGAATGATGAAGAACGTTATCTATAGAACAAGTGCTTTGTTTTTTTTTTTATTTACGTCAAAACGCTAATTTTCACTTGTGTGGGAAGTTTTGATTTTGTTTGTTTTCTCGTAGATCTACGAGTAATGTCGAGGAACCGCTAGAACCACCTGTTCAATGCTGACGTTTAACGCGCTATTGACAGTTCTCACATTATTCACCTGCGCGCGTGTATATGCACGTGCGTATAATTTATGTGTAGAATAATCTCAGTTATCGCTTTATGTATAATTCACACGAACAAATGACGAAGAACGGAAACAATTTTTCATCGTTTGTTCGTTTTGGATTTATTTATAACGCGACGATTTAAAGATTCAAAGTAAAAAAAAATCACCATTATCGCATAAACGTGTTGCGTAACATTTGTCATTCGTGAATAGATAAAGTAAATTCTATGAAGACGAAGCGATCGAATTTTCACACATCCAATAGCTATTTCCGTCGCGCCGAAATCGCGCGTGTGCGGGTTCCGCGAATCTGCGAGGCGCAATCATGTCTTCGTGGATTTATACGCGACGCCAGATGATTGGTCGTTCTCGGTACACGAGGCGCACTCCGCGAAATTTGATCCTCTCGCGATATCACGCCGAAACGACGGTGTGCGCGGGCGATAAACGCGCGAAAGTCTGCGATGACGTCGCGCACGAGTCGCTCGTTCGTTCGCTCGTTCGATCGCGCGCGCGCGCGTTGTACAATATCGCGCGTTGTAAATCAGCCAGCGAACAACGAACACGTCCCCGTCGGTAAACGTCCAGTCTGATGTAATTTATCTCCCGTACGAAAACGATAATTAGTCCCGCGCGCGCGCGCGCGCGCATATCCAGCACTTTTATATTACGCGCGTTCGAGTCGACCGCGGTACATCGCATCGTCCGGCGGCGAAACGACGGGATCGATATATCGCATCGCACGCGCGCGCGCGCGCGCGGCGGCCCTCTCGGGACGTCTGTCCGCGCGAGTGATTTGTGTGCAGCGATTCATAAGGAGAGGAGATACGTGCTTCGCGCGAGATTTTCGATGGAGATTACGCTAACAAGCGATAAAGCGGCGGTGCGCGCGCGCGCGCGCGAGCGACTCCACGGTTTTCAAGACATTAAGCGAAATGAGATATCGATTACCTCTTATCGAATACAATAACATGTATTATTAAAAAAAAAAAAAAAAAAACCGTAACGTTGATATGTAGGAGTTAAGCGTGGGGAAAAAACTTTACGCGCGTAGATTAAACGAAGGCTGAAGTAAAGAAGTAATATCTTTACATCAGTACTTTTCACGTTTTATTAAAATCTTGGAAAAAATAGCGTGGAAAACGATGTTAACGCTTAGACTATTATTGAGACTGTATCGCGACTTCTCGATTGATTAATAGGCGCGACGAGATGATAGGATCGTGCGCTCGAAGACGATAAACGGCGATGAAACAGTGTGTGGCGGGTTAAAGCGAGAAAATGCGACAAATAGTCGCGTGCGTTTAATTTAATTTCGTGTGTGGCGAACGAGACGCGCGCGGACGACGGGGACGACCTTTCGTTCCGATAAAACTGCGCGCTCGTTTCTGCTGTGCCGGCCCGGCTGCGTGGAAATGTCGCAACGGCGACGCCAGCTGCGTCTTCGTCGGATGCACGATATATAACGACGCGCGCTCGCTCTCGCACGCTCGTTACGGCCAGCTTGTAATTTTTGATCCATCGTCGCGAGCGGACACGCGTAAGCGAGCAAGGTGATGTAACCGCACCAGAGCGACGCTCGCTCGTTTTGATACTACGAAGCGGACGCTGCAATATTAGAGAGCGACGAGCGAATCGATGTTACCAAAGTTACGGTGCGACATTTCCTGCTTTCCCTACGTCAGCTAGAAATCTTTAAAAAAAAAAAAAAACTCAGGAGAAAGGAACTTCTGTCAGTTCTTCGAATATTGTAGGTGTTAAGTAATTGGTATATTATTTTTCTTTCTCTCTCTATAATACGAAAATGTTTAATTTTTACTGTACATTGTTGGCGCTATGTGTGTTTCGAAGTAGCACGTAAAGCAGTATATTAAGCAGGAGGTGATTCAATGGAAAATGAAAGAGAGATATTTTTAGTTTTAAGAATGATTGTACGAGCGAGATAGAATTAACTTTTTTTTTCAGATATTCGTATTGTGTGTCTCGATATTTATTTTCAAGTAATATAATTACCGTGACATTTATACGGCGCCTTTTTTTTTTTATTTTCGCGAGACGTTTATTTTTAACGTTTACTGACCTCGAGTAACCTCGAAAAATATTTTATTGTAGTATTTTATCGAATATATTAAAAGATAGACAGATAAATAGATAGCCGTATTTAGAAGAGAAAAAGAGAGAGAGAGAGAGAGAGAGAGCACTTCACAAGATGTGCTATCTTTACCGTTAATATTACTAATACGTCTTTCTCTCTCTCGTAAAAATATGTTAACACGATCTTATCTCGAACGTAAATTCAGTTTTAAATTCGCATTTGGTATTATATGACGTGTATGTATCGCGCGCATACACACACGTATGCTTCCACATTTTTTTTTTTTAACAGAACGCCTAAGCCGCCGTCTTTTCCGCTAATCCGCCAGCCGCGCGAGCTTGTTTCGTCCGAAAAATTGCGCAAAAATACGTCGTGCTTCGAAGTAGCGCGCGTAATTACTCGGGCGGAACAAAATCCGACGTAATTGCACTCTCGGATTCGGGGACGACCTGCGTTTCACACTCGCGCCTCGCACACGAATCCCGCAGATTCGCAACTTTCGGACCACCCCGGCTCGGATTCCGCGACTCGTTTTCTCCTCCTCTCCGACCCTCCTCTCGAGAGACGGGGACACTTATCGCGTTCGTGTCGGTATGACCTAAGTTAGGTATGCGTAGCGTGCGGCGTGAGAAAGAGAGAGAAGGACTGCATCGTCGTCACATGTTTCTTCTCTCTCTCTCTCTCTCTCTTTCTCTCCTCCTTTTCCTCATCCCTTCTTCTTTTTTCCTCCTACTCTTCTCTCTACATCGCGTGTGCGCTCGTCGTTGCCGCCGCTTCTGCTCCCGCTGTGACTTTATGCTCGACCACACGCACACACACACATACACACAAGTACGTGCGACACACGTTAGATCGCGCGCGCTCGACCGCATTCGGATTCGAACGACTCGCTTGCGCGCGCGCGCACACACACACATACACACACGTGTGCGATCGTGAGCGCGCGTACTAATGGACGCGCACGGATGCGCGATAGTAAACGCACACGCTTCGCGAGAGATAACCGCCAAGTGTAGACGCCGCGCCGCGTGCACGTGTGTCATATGTGTGTAATGGCGCTCGAGGATACGGTTACGTACTCGCTGAACAACTCGCGAAGACACCGAGATACACGATTTTTGTGTTGATTCTAGAAATTAATGTCGGTCTTTCGAGTTTTTTTTTTTTTTTAACATACGAACTCACACACAGCTTCGCAGATATCGGAGAACACACGTGCTCGTCGCTGCGTTCAAAGACGTGATTATGTGACATATCAAAGCGCGCCGAGCGTGTCTATAATGATGGGAATTAATTCTACAATGAATGAATATCTATAAAAAAAAAAAAAAAAAATCTGACAGAGTCGTTCCTGTCTTGATACAGCGACGTTTGAATGAAAACCGCCAAAACCAAAACTCGCGCGTTGTTTTTGGTACACATTCTAATTTTTATCGTTAAACAAACAAAACCTGATATCTATGTAATTACTTCGATAAGCCAGCGCGGATGAGGTTTTTTGAAATTAGTTCCAGATTATATTCTAGAACGTTATCTTTCATCTTTACGCATCATCGCGTGCATACGTGATCTCAACTTCCACACATCTCGGTCGTTGATCGCGGAGTCTCGATTTTCGAGATGCAAATCGAGAAATTGCGCGCGAGAGAGAGAAAGAGAGAGAGAGAGAGAGAGGGGGAGAGAAATCGTTCCTCGAGGAGGAAAAATAACCCACGTAGCCGGATCGACCTTCGGCAAGGTGATCGGAGATCGATGAAGCCTCGCTGGTGATAGCACACGTGGGACAAAGATTAATGGAAATTCGTAAGCTACCTCATTCCTTCCACACCGGGCAGTTATCGCGCATGTTCTTTCGTTCGGGAGGTGATTTTCGAGTCGACGTTTTTCGAGCGATATGTGCGGAACAATAATGCGATATTAAGGACAAGGACCGCCGTCGATTCTTTAATATATCGCGCGTATTGTGTTCGGGAAAAACAAAGCAATGTGCGAGAATCAATATCTCCCATGAATTAAACTACGTGTGTGAAGATATTAAAAGCCAAAAATTTTTCCGCGGTTTGAGACTTCGTCTCTTCGGTGGATCTTGCTTTTTACGCGATCTCCCGTATATCTGATCATCAAATATTCATTAATAACAATTATTATTATTATTATCATTGAAACGTCGCGCTTTTAACACAGCGCTGGAAGATATATAAAATTGCGTACGTAACTGCGGCGCATCTTTTTAGAGGCCTCTCAAATATTACGTAACGTTCGCGTGAAAGAATCACCGTATCAGCGCGAGTCCGAGTAACTTCGTGCCATAATGTGTTCCTAACGCGACACTGCCGAGAATCATGCATTGTCATCGACACGTACGAACGTATGCATCCGACCGTGTCTCGTTTCTTGCGGCATCGCTCGTAACGCGCGGCTAGCAACACGCCTACTGCAAGCGAGCGCAGTTCTTGTCCCAAGTCTCGGGATATATGTATGTACCGGTACATCGTCACTTATCGCACGTCGGTTTACAATTCGCATCATCGCGAGAAACATGTCCGGCGGAGATATCGCGCGGCGGTAAATCCCGAATATAGACGCGCGCGCGTGCGTTTATCGAATCAACGTGCGTGTGTATATGTGTAACGATCCAGCACCGGGACTAGATCTTCCGACGCCTCAGGTAACTTCGAAGAAGAAGTTTCTCGATTACGAAGAATGCTGTATAAAAATATACCTGACGAAGATTCCTCGAGAATATATCGGAGAAAAAAGAAAAAGAAGATCTCCGTCAGTCGTTTTTGTGCGTGAGTAGAGCGCAAGGTTAAAAGCTTGGCAACAATGAAAAACCGGACACAATGGATTTATCGCCGCGCGTTATCGCGATAAATAATATCCTGATTCGGGCGATAAGACTAGCTGCGTCTCGCAATACCGAACGACTTATGCGAGATAGAGCCGATTTTAACTGACGAGGAGACGATCGCGCGAGCCGAGCGATTTAACTCCGATATCTTGAACTATCGTGTGCCTCGTGCACTGTAAAACTACGGAAAAATATTTTGGTGCGCGTGCGGGTTAAAGAGTCACGACGTGAACGGCTACACTTATACCCGCGAGCTAGAGCGATTACCGAAGAATTTTCACATGCATAGACGTATGTATGTGTATAGGTGCGTGCGTGCGTGCGTTCCGAACTGCATCGACGATAAATTCTCTCTTTCTTTCTCTCTCTCTCTCTTCTCTCTCTCTCTCTCTCTCTCTTGATACAGCTCTTTCGAGAAAAGGGTTGCATCGAGAATCCCTCTCCGGGCTTCCTGGTGCTAATTTAATACTTTGTTGCCGAGCGGCACGAAATACGAGGTATTCCCTCCAACTTTACCACGTATCTGCTCTTACCTGCGCGGGTTAACCCGAACGTCCAGGGTTAATTATACCACTGCCGTGGAGCGAGCGACGAACGGGGAGGAGGGTGAGAAGATGAGGAGAGAGAAAGAAAGAGAGAGAGAGAGAGAGAGAGAAGAGAAGGGTAGATATTTCATCCCGTGCAAGGAGCCTTCGTTTCGAACGAGCCGCACCCATGGGAGCGTATCGGTGGCTCTCTCTCGGACTGCGCCCGACTTTGTTGTGAACGTTGCTTTAAACTCTCTTAGCTCCGGCGAAGGGCGACATGAATCACGATCGCCGACGATGATTCACAGTCCCGCGACGTCGTGACGTTTCCTCGTTCGACGCGTAGAAACGCAACGCGCAGGAGAAAACGTCGCGTTGTCGCGCTCCCATCGATTTCCTTCAAAAATGTCCTGTCGAGTAATAACTCAGAGCGGTTGTGTTCCTCTCGCTGAATATTTGTTATTGTCAAGCACATCATTTTTTGTTTTGGAAACTGAACGACAGTGTGATTTGACCTACACACATTCCCAATGTGACAATAGAATCTAGTTATTGATATTAATTAATTATATTAATTAATTTTCAGTAGTAATTAATGATGAAGAAAGGTTGCATTTTCACGTAGTTTTTTTATGGCAAGTTTTAAATGTAACATTCGATTGCGAAAAAATTGAAAACAAAAACACTTTGGTGCTCTACAATGGCTTAAAATTTATTTCACTTTGACGACGCGACGAGATCGTTTAAGGACTTTAAGGCTTAGCGGTTGCACAAGCAAAGTAGTCCGTTTGAGTTTCAAATAAGTACTCTCACTTCATTACTCGACAGTTTATTTTTGGGAGCTTTCTATATATCGCGATATTCCGCGCCTTTCAATTTTTTTTTTTTTTTTTTTTTTGGACGACACAAAAAAGTTCTTTGTGAGATGTCACGCATAAAAGGATCGCGCTGCAATATGAATGTATGCATTTATATCGCGGTTATAACGTCACTTCTCTTAACGTTGCATACGATATGTCCCAGAATCTATATTTCAACCGGTTGTGCCGGTTGATGAAAAAAAAATAATAATAATAATAAATCAAACATTTGACTTCTTTAAATTCTTAGAACAATTGTAAATATATATCTTTGTTGTTTTTACGTACGTGCGAACTTTTTGTTTCTTTACAAAACAATGAACTTTCAAAGAAATATATTGAAATCGATAATTAACGTAGAACAATATGGAAACATTGTTACGTCACAATTTTTCTTTTCGTGCGTTGAAAAGAGCGGACGACACCTTTACCGCGTTTCTCTTTTCATGCGCGATCGATACTCACATGATGTAGAACCTTTCTACGCGTGAAATCTAGCTGTTTCGCTCGCACCACTGCGTTACTTGCACTTTCCTTCGAGAGCGAGCGCTCCTATTTTTATCGCGGCAGAGACACGTTGTATATATCGAGGGCGAAGAGAGACACGCGTCTCTCGCGCAGCGACTTTGTTTTATCGATGCCACGAAGAAAGATGCGAGTAACTTGGCTCGCGGTAAGTTTCACGCAATTTTACATAGAGGTGACGATAAAATCGTCGGGACGTAACCCGGGATATTGATGTATAATTCATTTTCACGATCGCGCGGCAAGTTCGTGGAAAAGCGCTTTTTCAAAGCTCGATGCGCGCGCAAATTGCGCGATTTTCGCGTCTTCGTTCCATCAAAGACGAAATGTTTTCGAAAACTGTTGCGCGCGTGTGAATTTAATCTCACAATTTTTTATACGCGTACGCGGAAATAACAATAAAAAAAAATATATATTTTTTTTTTGAGATTTAACACATTCGAGTGCAAAAACGAATTTTCGCAAGTTATTGATCGGTTTTTATCGAGCTGTGTAAAAGAGGAGACAAAGTTTTAGTTTTTTATATGCTGAAAAAAAATAGATACATAGACAAAAGAGTAATCGAATTAATTTGAAATGTAAATTAACTCGTGATTGTAGACATTTTTCTATATTACATAATAAAATCGTGACGCGGAAAAAAAGACGATTTAATTAATCAACGAGCGCGAGTTGTGTGTGGCGATATAGCGCGCTACTTATTTTAATCACAAATTTTTAACCTCCACAGAGACACATTGTCGGGCGAATGGTTCCGTCCGAGGAATTTATATTAATCAATAACTCTCCCACTCTTCACGCGGCGGCGATTAATCGCTGATTATTCCGTTAAGTGAAATCCGATAGGCGAACCAAAATGGACACCGTCCATCGAACGTTCACTTTGCAGCGCGTCATTGTACACGTGTGCGGAATAAAGACAGATAATACACAGTCCGGTGCGCGGGTGAGACCCGAATAATCGATTGATGCAAAAATTTTTAACTTCGCGCGCTTAATATCGGCGCGCGCGGTTCTCTCTTGCACAGAGAAATGCGTCGTCGATAGCAAAATAATTCCCTTCTCTCTACCTTTCGATTGAATTGAATCCGTCTCTTCATTTGAATTATCTCTTCATTTTGCTCGGATCGCGACGATAACGAAAAAAGCTTCCGAGTTGCAGCTCGCGCGCTGTGCTCGCGATGTATTCCCTCCCGCTCTCTCGTAGAGAACGATCGAGAGCGCACAAATGTCCTTACCGCATATATTATACGCGGGAGACACATGCGCATACGCGCGTACGCGTTCCCGCAGGTACGCATGAAATTATAACACGGCTCACGTGTGTATAATTCGTCTTAATTTCAACCGTCTTGCCTATCGTCTCTTAATTTCAGTCTCGAAATGCCACAGCGTATGTAAGTTGGGAGAGGTTAATAAGGAGCGTAATTCGTATTAAGACATAATTTCTCACCGTGATAATTCGTGCGTATAAATATTAATGAGGCTTATAGGAGCCGCGATTTCAGCGATAATATCGCGAGCGAAGGTAAACGCGCGAAGAAGAAACGAAACGAGAGAGAGAGAGAGAGAGAGAGATGAGAGAAAGCTGATGTACGTGAACCCGACATTGTCGATTTAACGGCGAGAGGTCCGCGCGCGCGCCTCCTTTGCGGCGAACTCGCTCGCGTCGAGAGAGTCTGATTGGCACGTAGGCAGGTAGATCCAATTATATATGCGAGGAAAAATCTTTCCGGTAAACCTCGTGCGAGGTCGCGCGGTGTTTTTGTATTGACTTCTCAATACACACACACACACACACAGAGTCGGCCATCGTATATGGCTATTACGTTTTATCGTAATTATAGCGCATTGCGTTAATTCGTTAAACACCACGTTGCGAACGGGCGTATTTATTATAGTAGAAACTGGGCTGAGTATGTTGTAAAAATATTTATTATAGCTCGCTGAAGTATGCAAATTTTCTTTCGAAGATTCGATCACTTCTCATCCTTCGTTGCGCAAATACGCTTTCGTGCGCACAGTGGGCGGGTTAAATCACAGCACGTTAGTTATGTGTTAATGATCGAGATAACATTGAAGAGTATATGCTCTGATACCTGTACCTGTAATAACACACAACTAACGCAATCTCTTGACATACATATGTTACTGTATATTCTTCGTCAGAACAAAAAATCTGCTGTAAATCTTGAACAAAAGCGGCGGCGCGAGCTACTTCGAGCCGACAATTCGTCTAACTCCACTCCGTGCAAACGCTTCTTGTCCTCTTCTCGATGGATACGTATTTCTCGACCGAAATCGTTACAACCTGTGTATAATCGCAGAACGCGCGACGCACAAAATGTATGCGTCCGCTCGCGGACTGCGTGTCATAATATAACGATAATTTCTCAAGTCGGTTAATTGGCTGAAACAAAGGTTAATGGAATCTTGATACGAAGTCCGAGAGGGCCTACGGAGCTTGGCGGAGGCGAAGCAGCGGCAACGAAATTACATTAAATAAGCGGGGCGGAGCGGCGCGGCGCGCGGCGGCGACGGCGGG
>NW_018020691.1:221599-233331 GCF_002006095.1 Pseudomyrmex gracilis
CGGCCGACCGGCTCCCAGTAATTTCGCTCGAAACTGGCGAGAGTTCCTGGCTGCCGTATCTCGTTCGGGAGCCATTTTCGCGTTGCTTCGTTTCGTCGTCTCTTTGGCATCGCCTTTGGCGTACCTCGCCCGCCCCTACCCACCCGGTACTCGCCCCTCGGCTCGATTCCCTCCTCATCCGCTGCGTCGAGCCGCGCGCGAGAACCCCGTCCTTTGTCCGTCTTTCTCGCCGGCGAACTGCAGGTGTCTGCGGATCTCTCTATCTCTCCCTCTCTCTCTCTTTCTGCGTTTCTCATTCTTTCTCGCACTCTCTCACATACACACACGTACACAGTACCGCTTTTGCTCCCGCTGAGAACGGCACGACGAGAATGACGCCGTGCGCGCGGCGGACGGCGGGAGGAAGGTGAGGAAGAAGGCGACGGCGAGGGACGGCGAGCGCTCCGGGCAAAAACGTAAGCGCGCGGAAGAGACGACGACAACGACGACGACGACGACGATGACGACGACGACGACGAAGAAGAAGACGACGGTGTCGTTGCTCGTGGACTCGAGAACGCTGTGAATACGAGTCGACTTGCTCGCGCACGGATTTCCCTCTCTCCCTTGCTCTTCGTCGCGTTCGCGACGAAACCATCAAACGGTGTTGTTGAGCGTTCTCGTAACTCCGCGTCGCGCGTGAAGCGAGAAATCGCGTTTGCTTCGTGAACGCGTACGTGGCGTTGTATTTATCAAATGAAAGAAATTGGGCTTCGGGCGCGTGCAAATTGCTTCGTGGAAATCGACGTTCGAATCGTTTCGTTATATCGTTCGTTTGATAAAAACCGCTTTCGTGCCTGTAAAAGTGTTCGGAGACAACGGCCGAACGATGAGATCACGCGGATACTAATGGGGTTTATTATTTATCGCGACGATCATTAGCACGAAACACGACGTTAGCGCAGACGCGGGGTTGGGTTAAGCCCGACACGCTGACCTCTCGCGTGCTATAATAGTGCGTGTGCATCTGCCAACCATGTGCGTTAAAACACGTATAAGATACACACGTACAAATGGCGACTATCTTTTACTCGTCGATAACTGTTGCGTCATGTGCACGTTTTTTTGTTTCTCAAAAATTATATATATATTGAGCATTTCCGAAAATATTATATTACGTGTAATGCTGACAATTCCCGACTTAAATATAAACGATCGGAATTGAATTATTTTTTGTGATATATAATAATAAATATATTTTTGGAAGAGCGCGACGACGATTTGTGTTCCGAAGCGCGAGGTATGTCCATTTTCGATGGCGGACGGCACGAAAAACTATAAATGCACGATAATCGGTAAATAAGTGAAACACACACGTCGACTGCACATGTTAACGCGCTGAATAAATAATAGAACAATTCAGCAGCGGAGACATTGGAGAAAGAGGAGGGAAATCATGAAATACCGTAGCTATCGAAATTGTCAGGACGGTACCGCAAAACGGAAATATACAATCGGATAGGACGTAAAATGCGTATGGCAAATTTTACAAAGAATTATATGCAACAGAGCTATTTTTTTTGAAATGTGCGACGCGACAGGTTTGGCGCGCTATAATAAACTTCGCATATAACCGCAAAATTTATCCCGCAGATGTACGCTAAATGATTTATAATCGGATTATAAGTTTTTTTTTTTTTATCAACTACGACATTGAAATATTATCAAAATACAACAAGGAAATTGCGACGTTTGTCTCTTTATTGTTTACAACTTGAGGAAATTAAGAATTTCCGTATTGAAATAAATTAATTTTGTTTTTTAATCAGCTTTCCGTTCTTCGTGGAATCTTTCTACGCGTCTTCGTGCACCCTAAATAACACCAACCGCCGAGTAGGCTTCCTTCGTAAATCGAATCACGGCTCGTGGAAAACCTGGTCGGTAATTGCATCTCAGCGGCGTAGTGCGTGCGCGCGTTTGTGTGTCGTCGTCGTCGTCGTCGTGTACCTTGCGACTACATTTTACTACGCGATTAATAATCTCGAAGATCGTATAATGATTTCCACAATCTCTTTTCTTCGATACATCTAATTGCCTCGTCTTATCCCGTAACGGATTCAGTTTTACGCCTGATGGGATTTCCCCTCCATCTAGCAAGACGTGATTAATAGCGTATTGTGATAGCACGCGATACACTCTGTTTTTCGCGCGGTTCTCCATCGAAAAATCGCGCCGCGCTGTCGAGTTTTAAACCGATACACGTTGTAACGCCATAAACGACATTTGTGCCATGAGGCTTTTCACAATTTATTTACACGCAAAATTTCTGATGCGATGTGTGAAACCAAAATAAATTCACTTTTGGAAAAAAGGAATACAATATTATTAATTCACGTCATATATTTTGCTTTTGTTTTTTTTCTTTTTTTACGAACTTTACGTATACTGTTCCGAGTGCACGTGCTTACCGTATACTTTGTGCAAAAGTTATGTTATGTGATGCGATATATAAAAAAAAAAAAAACAAAAAAACATGCAATCTCTCAAAGGAAGTTCTGTATAACGAAAATAACGATGAAAATTTTCAAAACTCTTCGCGTAAACTCGGGATATTCGTGTATGTAATTCGACCGATTATTTTTACAACGTATTATTATCTACTAAAATGACAACGAATGTTAAAACGAGTCGAAGAGCACACAGCGGAAATTGTAATTGTCGACGTCAAAAGCCCGATGTTTATTTCTATCCGCGAGCTCGAGTTTATTTCCAGGGTTTTTGTCTTTGTAACGTGTGATCGATACACATTCCGCCATTATGCAGCCGCTGAGCGTCGACTGGATGCGCCGTACATAATTTGCGACCTGAAACCCCCGTCCACAATTCAGTTACGCGCGCTGCGTTTTATACGCGCGTGTAACGGGTGTCTCGATGACAACTCGCATAATCAGTCGCAAATGGGCGCAAGTGCCATTCGGTTATTTACGACACTTGCGCGTCATTCGGTATCGCGAAGAGATTTATCGTCAAAAAAGAGAACAGTGAGTGATAGAAAGAGAAAAAGAGAAAGAGAAAGAAAGAGAGCGTCTTTTATTTTTATGGATGCCGTTTCAACGCGCAAGAGAATATATATTTAGCGCGCGTAAAACGTTTAGAAAATTTAACAGAGTTGTAACATAATTATTACACGAGAGATTTCTAATTATGCTAATAATATACATATTAGGTGACGCGAAGTCGATAAATTATCTTATAATTTGAAGAATTCTAAATTGCTGTCATGCATTATTTATTATTCTTTGATTAATGAATTCGTAATTTTATACGTTTCATCACCTAAATGAATCAATCAAATAACTTTACAAACAAGAAAAAATTAATTTAATTTCTTACACGCATAAATTTACTTTTTTGCATATTTTCGCATATTTGTATATCAAAGATTAGCTCAAGACTGATTTATTTAGAATGATTAATAACGCACATAGATAAGTTATTTCATATGAGTTACGTGACAGCCGGTTTTTGTTTTTTTTTTTTTTTTTTGTTTTTTTAATCAACAAATCATTTCCACGCGATATAAGTGCCACCACCTGCAGCGGATCTCGTTCACAATGTCGCTGAACTCGTATAATGCGTAACGGTTTTGCAGTCGACCCAAGTTTGCTTTTGCATTTATCATCTGACTCAGCGACTGTCAGTACTTTGTTGCCGGGAACAAGGTTACCGATACAAAAGACTACGGAAAACTTTATCACGCTAGGAACTAGATTATCTCTTTCCGTGTTTGCTGCATATCGCTAATCGTAGAGGCACGCGCAAGCAAGAGTGTTTTGATTTATCTATTTGTGCGTGTGTGCGTGTGTGTGTGCGTACATATAAAGAACTTTCAGCTTGTGATATAAACAAAGTGTTGTTTGCAGTAGCAGTTTCTAATTGATGTCGCGACTTTCTTCAAAACAATCGACTCGGCAACACTTGTCGTTCACATACATCGGAGTCGTTCCGCGACGGCAAGTCGTTGAAACGTGCAATCTATGGCAGCTCGTTCGATTATTTATGGCCACGCACTCTCTCTCTCTCTCTCTCTTTTCTCGTCGTTACTCGTTTCCTGGCGAACACTGGAAGGTGAAGGGTTATTTGCGCGGGAACATACGGCATTTCGAAGGTGTTACTTTCTTTACAGCTGAGCGTTTTAATTTATTAGCCAATGTTGCGGTCATACAATTCTCCGACTTTTTCCACGTGTCACAATTCATTCGGCCGGAGTGAGGCCGACTACCAATTACCTGACGGATATATATGTTTCTTCAAATTATACGTGGTTCGTGTCGTAAACCGGAGTCTGAAATGAGAGAAGTCTGTAAGATAAATATAATCTGTGTGAAATGCACTTTAAACAAAGTACTAAGATCTAAAATAGATCTTTTACGTGTGTTATGAACTTGTTTTGCCGCGTAATTCTCGGTTTTAGTCGGGATTTGTTCACGACGAGGCGGCCCGTTCTCACACCGAGGCGCTCTTTATCGATCATTTAATTTGCGTTTTTCGTGCAAAATTGCCGGATTTTTAAATGCGCTTGTCATGCACCGTCGTCGAGCATGCGTCTCTCTAACGGGTGTCCCGGCAGGGCCGGCGCACCCACCTCCTCCCTACCGCGGTAGGTCATTCGGTTATTTATGGCTCCGTACTCGCTGCAGAGAGAGAGCAGGGCGCAGAGGAGGGCTTGCTTGCGGCGAAGGAAGAGGGTGGCGTTTTCAGGGAGGTGGCGGACGACCGACTCTTTTGCTCGTACGAGCTGCCGGGTGCGAGAGGGCGAGCGAAATACAGGAAGGAGAGGTCAAAGAGAGAAAGAGAGCGCGGGAGAGAAAGAGAGGAAAGAGAGAGAGAGAGAGAGAGAGAGAAAGAGCTAGGGAAAGAAAGTGACAGACTAACGGCGGAGGGAACCGACCAAGCTTGTACGGCGCGTGTAGCGAAGTCTATAAAGGACTGCTTTATTGATCTCACAGTTCGAGCGCGCTAGGATACCGATATAGTCGCCGAGTAATACTGTAACAGTCGTCAGGTCTTCGGATTAAAATGGAAAAGGGCTCCTCCTTCCGTGTATTAACACTCCTATATGCAGTTCTGCGCTTCGCATCGCGCCTTTATAACCGTTACACATAGATGTTATGCTCGAAGATCCATTGAAAGAGAGTTTCCTCGTTGCGCTTGCATTGACGTTTGAGAATAATGATTATTTTGTAATATTGCATTTTTTATGTGTTTACGCGATTATTCACTCATTGATTATTCACTTATACGCGAACGAACGACTCGCATGTTTTTTGTAACGCGTATGTTACAAAGTTTTTTATTCACATGTTACTCTTTTCCGCGTTTTCCTATTATTATTGTTTCTTCACATACGTAATCAATCATTCGCAAAAAGATCAGGTCACCTTGGATGCGGAGACAAACTTATATTTTCTTTATCCTTTTCTTTTTTCTTTTTTCTCTCTTTCCATTTCATCCATTTTCCCCGGTCAACTCTCCGACAATGGAGCACAATGATGGGCCATATTTTCATTTCGAGCGCACTTCCGCGTGCCGAATTTCGC
This sequence comes from Pseudomyrmex gracilis, assembly GCF_002006095.1. Taxonomy (NCBI): domain Eukaryota; kingdom Metazoa; phylum Arthropoda; class Insecta; order Hymenoptera; family Formicidae; genus Pseudomyrmex; species Pseudomyrmex gracilis. The sequence continues at coordinate 227,179 of NW_018020691.1, forward strand.
GTGTATGTATGTCCGCCGTATAGTGGCGCGTTGCGCGCGTGCATTTCAACTTTCGCAATTGTATCCGTGCCAGAACGGTACGCGGCGGCGGGGATACGCACTTTTGTATCTCGGCGAGGGGTTTAGTTTCGGGTCAGCGAGCGGGCGCAATCAGAGTGTCGAGTGGATAGCCTGCCCTTTCGTGGCTAATAAGGGGGGGGGAGGGTATCCGCAGTCCCCCCGACCGAAGGGAGGAGACGTACGGACGACGCGGAGAAAGACGAGACCTTTGATCGAGCGAATGATAAAACGCTTTCGAATAAACGGCCGTCTCGTGAATTCTGTTCCGAGACGCGATCGAGAGCGCTACGCTAGATTGTTTATGAGTCACGACGAGATAGCGGGAACTGTTGCCGAGAGAGAGAAAGAGAGAGAGAGAGAGAGAGAGAGAGAGAGAGAGAGAGAGAGAGAGAAATAGAGGAGAGTAGTGACGACTCAAACATTCAAGTCGCAGTTAGCTGCGAAACGATATCGGGTGTGGATCTGGTCCAACTTCTGTCCGAAGTTTGCGGTGAGATATTGCATCAAGTAGATTATTACAATGTCTGTTCGAACAATCTAAAAACGTTACTCATTTTTCTATTTTTGACTTTGTTTGTTTGTTTTTTTTTTTTACTTCATTTTCAAGTCGATTTGTGAAAGAAAGAAACACAGTTTTGTGTTTTGCGAATTTAATTACAGGTGCTAGACAGATACAGACGCGCGTTGTTAATTTTATGTACTTCGCGCATATTTTTTTAAAATGTTAATTAAACGTCAACGGTTTAATTTAAACGTGTATCTGAATAATATATGCTCGTATAATTGTAACGGAGAGGAAATATCAGCATATAATGTCAGAAGAGATTTTTTATACACGAGGTCTATCAAAGACGGAGAAATGAGCGACTCGAGAAATATAAAGTATCGGAATGATAGAGTTGACCGTTTCTCGGACGACTCGAGAGACAAGCCAGGGTCGCGGAATTCCAGTAATTTTTGCTTGATTACTCGAGATCCGCCATTAGAGGCGCGCGACGGTGCGGCAAAAGGCGCGCTTTTGCAGTTGAGGCCGATCTTAACTGCGTCGTGGGACGGTGTGTGGCCGAGGCGCGCGTCGCCGCCTCGGTGCACTTTGGCGTCGCGTAATCTACGTGATCGGACTTTTCAGAAGCCCCCCGTGTGTGACGTGACTTTTGCGGTTCCCGGATATCGCGTTACCAACACGCCCGACGACGCAGCCGAGGGTGAACAATCTCGTGCGAAAAACGTCGTACAAGTTAACGAGTGACGAGAAGGAGTCAGAAGTTCATGGAAATTTCATGTCCGAGCGGTTTTTCGGTCGGGGGGCGCGAATTATATTCGGCGCTTTACTGAGAGCCTGAATCTCACGTACAAGTAAAAAATACAGTTCTAATGATCGTTTCGTAACGGAGAAAATAAATTTAATACACACTGATATACGCGTTTCGGTATTTGAAACTTTATTATTCTCTTATTGTACACGTTGAATATATAAATTGACATTTATATAAAATTACATAAATAATACATAAATTGACAAACATATAAATTGAAGTATGAAGTGTCAAACTTGACTTGATCGAAATGTCAAGTTGGCGCATTTCCTGAAGCTATTTGCGGCACATATCATTGCTTAAACTGTCGATATATATTTGCCTTCAGATAACAGGGATTTTCGATGATATCTTGTGTCTGTAGGCTATTTAAAATGCGCATAGAAATATTCGGCCGACAGACAATCGACGCGTATTGCTTGTTAAATGATATTTTTTCTTGTTTTCCGGCGCGCGCAGGTACACAAGTTATGATAACCCATCTGCGTTCTGGGTCAGCAATCCGATCGATGAGAGCGTTCGCGATTGACTCTACTGTGACGTTACTTGTTGTTTAAATACAGAATCACGTAGCACAATATTTAGATTCGACAAAAAAAAAAACACAAATAAATGCACACTTTTACACAACGTTCGCGTAAATAAGCGACAAGATTGCGCCGTAATGTTGTTTTGCACATATAAATGCAGTTATATTTGTAGAACAAACAATATTTACGGGATAAAGAGACTGAGAGAATGCAATGTAAAAAAAACTGGGTAGGTAAATGATTCATTTAAAGCTTCGGCGTTAAATTCTACAAACTTGATGGCATAAGAATTATTTTGTGTATTTACATAAATACACGTTTTTTATAGACGGAATAAATTAAAAAGCGTGAATAAATTAAGGATAAAAAAGAAAACAAACGTGTCGGCGATTTTGCGACATAAAACTCGGTAGCGCGATAATAAAGAGTGACCGTCCACTTGTTCATTTCGTGTCATGGTCAGAGCCTTCGGAGGGTCAAAGACATCATGCTCGTCAGGTTCGTTGAGTATCACGAGACGGTATCACTCTCGTCGAGCGATGAAATATCTTTGAAATTGAATTAACCGATGCTTCGAAGAATCTGTTATGAATAAAATCATTCGACGCTGTTCTAGAGAAACAAAAAGAAACAACTGTCTTCCGATAGCGTATCCGAAGCGTTTCTGATTCTACGTGATATTTACGTGTTGACAATTAAATACAGCGGATATTGATAAACACTTTATCGCAGATATCATTGTAATAATCGTTAGTTGTCTGTCTAAGAAACAAAACGTTATCTTTAAAAACGTCTGTTATAGCTGTTTAGATATAAAACATCACCTGTCTCTGAGAAAAAGAGATTTTGAGATAAGACTTTCAACTTGTGTTTGCTTAGTCACTTAATTTTTCAACTAAATGAATCCGAAATGATCGATCGGATGTTCATATCGTTATTGTATAGTTTTTTTAAAAATATAGATATGTGATTATTTTGTTTTTTTTGCGTGTTTTAGAAAATTTTAATAATTTAGTGTCATCACATTAATTAAAATCAAAGTCGACGTTATTAAAGTAAAAGTCATCGAGATTATTTGATATTTAAGAAAATACAAACAAGTTGGGAAAGTATCTGTACAAACAAGATTCTTTTGAACAAGTTTCTGTGTATACATCGAAAGAAATAAATCACACGGTATTTCGCGCTGTTCCGCCTGACGTCGTGAAGTTTGCCGTGTTAGAAATTCTTTATTGTCGCCATTACCATAACGCTTGTGTCTCCAATGTCACTGGAACAAATCGATACTCGCAAAAGTGAGAGAAACGTGAGCTACGCGGAAAGACGCATTATATATATATATATATATATATATACAATAGTGAAATCGCGATACACGCCGGATATTGAAAAACTTAGTTTGAGCAACTTTAGACTTTAATTGTGGAACGTGTTTTCGCTTTCACACACGATATCGACAGTTTCAGCAGGACGTAGCTTTTTGATTCAGGCTCATTATGTTGGTTTACAAAATACTAAGGTCATTTTCTATCTGGTTACACAATCGAATCGAAAACTGAAAACCGCGATGGAGAATTACATGGCATTGTCGTGTGTAATAAGCTCGACTTTCGATAGATAAGTTGAAACACACGGTTGAACACATCGATTAGAGGTTAAATTGAACAATGTAGTAATTAAAGCTTAATTGTTAAACTAACAGATGTTAAAATTAAATAAAAACAATTTGACTTTTTTATTCGTTTGCAGCCTGTAGACGAAAACACTGTTCTCAATTAATTTTTTTTTTTTTTTTTTTTTTTTTTTATATATATTTTTTATTATTTGTAGACCCTGTAAAATGTATCTCGCGCGTGTTCGAATAAATTGAAAAGATGGCAATTGGTTTGAAATGGAACTCTATGTACATAACGCGCAAGTATACATAGCAAACAAACGCTGCGCTTTATACACGACTGTTATGAAAAGGAAAATAAAATATTTTTTTTTGTTTTTATCACCGTGTATTTCCTCAAGATATGTACATAACAAATATATACATAGATTAATTCACTCTTAATACTTTTAATTCACGCGAATGATAACACGAGTGTGAATCACGATGCGCGAATAAAAACTTTCTGAACTCGCGTGAATAATCTAATAATTAATAATAAACTGAAAGTGTTTCTAAATATACTTCGAATGTTTGCGCACATAACACACCTACTTGATATTTTTTTTGGTTTTTTTACGAAGTCTATTCATAGCTTTCAGAGCTACTTTAAAACGTAAATCTTTATCTTTTATTATCTCTCGTAAATATTGTTGTTTATTAATAATGTTACGTTATCTCCCGATGTGATTGAGTTTGTATATATGCAAGACTGACCGGGAAATCTACGCGTATGTAAAACCGGTCATTATGAGTAAATAACGATCTGATCGATGTGTATATCATATATAAAGCGTGTGTGCGAGCTATATGTAATAACTTGCTCTCTATCGATCTCCCCTCTCCCTCCCTCCCCCCTCTTCTCGTATATGTAATCATATTCATTCATAAGGTACACTACAGCGGTAACAGAAACAAAATGTCTCGTGGGTAATACGAATTCCTGGCATTATTTATCATTGTCCAGTTTTCATATTTTCGCAGCAATTTATGTCGCATAATGCGCGCCTTTTCGCATAAATAGTAATAATTGATATTCGCATAAGCAGATACGCCGATAATGCGGAAAACACATATGGAAAACTCGGCTGTGTTATTCGCAACACAATGTGCAAATTGCTAAATAATGTTTTTATAATTAATACAAAAGTAGTATTTTACTAAACAATTAATATCGATTGTCGCTTCGTGCTGATCTTTCGAATAGTAATTATCGTGGAAAAAAAATGACGTGACGAAACACACATTTTGCAAAAAACAAACAGAATGCGGAGAAGGTCCTTTCCTCCTTCCGTGCCTTCTGTTTATATTAAATCAACGATCTCCGAAAGCCAAAGTCTTCCCGCTCGTCGTCGTCGTCGTCGTCGTCTTCTGTAAAGTTCTCGAGCTGCACGTCGCATCGCACTCGTCGCATTACGAGACAAGTTCTTTGCATTCTTCGTCGCTTCGTCGACTCCCGACTTCCGAGCAGCCGAGATCTGCACTCGCGCTAATTATCCAAGTCCTCCATTAAAGCGCCGGCAGAACTTACTTCGGCGACGCATCGGGGCTCTCGGGCCGCCTGTCCTTCCGGTGCAACAACCCGGAATGCCTCCCAGCACAGGAGAACTCGTCTTCAAACGACGTCCGCGTCTCGAGCGCGTCGCTACGTTACGAGCAGCACCGCGTCCCCGCGTCTCTCACTCCCTTCGACCCTTCGCCTGCCCGCGCTCACCTCCTATCCTCCGATATACCAATTCCGCCCAGTGCTTCGCGATGGAACGTGAACTCGCCTCCTCCTCCTCCTCCTCCACCTCCTCTTTTTCCCCTTGCTTCACCTCCTCTCCGCGCTCTCTGCCTGTCTCGCGCATAGCGATCCAACGGAGAGAGGACCGGCTAGCGGTGCTACAGCGGAAGAAAGAGCGAGAGAAGCGCGCGCGCGGAGAAGCGCCCGAGAGCGAGAGGAGAAACGAGAGAACCGGTGCGAGAAAGCAGATACGGAACGCGGGACGGAGACGGATTGATACGCGCTGCGCGCGTGTGGCAGAGAAAGGTAGATGGAGCGAAAGAGAGGGTGAGGGAAACAGCCGGAGAGACGCAGAACGTGAACCGATGCGGCTGTCGCGAGAGAACGTGACACGGGAAAGGGAAGAGGGGAAGGGGAGGGGGGCGGCGGAGAGGACCCGCTCTCCCGAGTGTCAGGAACGAAGCGAGAGACGAAGAAGAAGCGGCTGCGGCACGGAGCGACGGAGAAAGAAGCGGGCGGCGAATCGAGATAACGAGTGCAACGGAGAACGCAGGCTAGGGAGCGAGAGAAAGAGGGAGGGTCGGAGGGAGGGAGGGAGGGAGGGAGAAAGAAAGAGAGAGACAGAGACAGCGCGATACGCAGAACGCGAGGGACGTGGGCAGATAGAACCCGAAGAGTGGTAGCGCGTGCTCACAAACTCAAACCAGCGCTTCGTCGTCATTGCTGCCTCCTCCGCTCTACCGCTACTCTCTACCGTCCCTTCGTCCCTCCCGTTCGCCATCTCGTGCTCTCCATCCACTCTTCCGCCCTTCGCTACGTCGCCCTCTGTGGTGTCCGCCTAACCAACCCCACTTCACCCCGTTCACC
>NW_018020691.1:233380-250768 GCF_002006095.1 Pseudomyrmex gracilis
GCCCTCCCCCTCGCCGCCGCCTGTCCACCCACAGACCCGCGAAACCGCTCGTTGCCGTACCACCGGAGCCCACCCTACGTACCCGACTCCCCCATTACCCGGCCGCCTCCAATCCTCCCTTTCTCTCGCCATCCCTCGTGCCTGCCGGCCCGACTCCTCTTCGCTTTGCGCGACTATGCTCTCTCGGTTCTCTTCTCTCTTCCGTCCCCGTTGCGGCCTCTCCGCCTCCCTTTTCTCCCCTTCCTCTACCTTGCCATACTGCCTCGCGACGCCCGGCGTCACCCCCTTCGGGTAACCAGCACACCCGAAAGCCGCGCGCGCTGTGTGGAATACGACAGGCAGCTCCACGATTATCTTTCGTCCGATCGTATGTCGCGCGTGTATGCGTGTGTATGCGAGAGGAGACGAGAAAAGGGACGCGAGCGCGCGCGCGCGAAACAGAGAAAAAGGATGATGCGTGCGAGAGGACGGCGATTTAGAAGGAATATAATGGAACGAAATAGAATGGAAATTGTCCCCGATGTTCTCGAGAAACACGACGGAAAAAAATAGAACAATTTTTTCGCGCTTCTTTATCTCATCGTACGTACAATGCTATATAATTCGCGAAGAGAAGAATCGCGCGCGAAGAAGGAAAGAACAATTAAGTCTGAGACATTGAAGCGAGATCTGTCTACTTCTGAAAACAGAGAAAACAAATCGGATCTTGTGATTTACAGATGATTTGAAATTTTGATGATAATTGTATTGCACGATTCGAGATTTCAATCATTTTTTTTTTTTATTTTTTATATACGTTTTATGTTCTTGTTGATCCCCGTGGGTTTCGACGATCACGAGGATCTGTTGTCGTTGTTCTCAACGATATATCCGAGGTACTTTGTACGTCGGACCCGTAGGATCCTTCACACGCTTCAGCGGGAGGAAGGCGATGCGACGCGATATCGAGGAGCGGTTTCCAGGAAGGAGAGCGCGCTCGTAGATCCCTCCGATATTCAGAGGAAAAAGGGATTGTGTGACTGTCTCTCTCTCTCTCTCTCACTCTTTTTCGCGCGCGCGCGAGCGCTCCGACCGCTTTGTGCCGAGAACGCCCTTCGGCTAGGGCGAGGTTCCTGTTTTGCAGTGATTTCTCGAATCGATCGCTTCCTTACATTCAGCGAGCGATTTCATGACGCGACGCGGCCTGAGATCTGACCTCAAACACCGATGTGTGAAAAAAAAAAAAAAATAAATATCGCTCGATCGAAATGAGGATTAAATTACGTTTGGTGGATAATTCAATTTTTATTGATTTAGTTTGTCGCGACTGGCATAAACATTTTCGGTAAAACATTTTCATTTGTTTCACCGGCTGTGTTGTAGTGTGGTGGTGTGTATTATTCAACAAAAATAACGCACTGCGTTTATTATTGCGCGTCACAGACATTGACAAAATAAATTTGCGAAGATGGCACACAAAATAAATTAAAAGTGTTTTCCTCGTTTAATGAGAATTCTGGCTGTATATGTACGTGTGTGTATATATATATATACAATATATACACACTTATTTGACAATTTACATAATATATGCAGATAACGTCTCACGAGCGTAATTTATACGCTCACGTGCGTACACCACTGAAATGTGTGTATCTTCAACGTTTATAACCACTCGCGCGAAACAAACATAAGTATTCGCGAGACGCTTTCGAGGCAAAAGCAGTTTGCATTTCGATTTGAAGCACGCACACACACACGCGCGCGCACACACGTGTAATTATATTTATTACGTAATTTAGTTTAGCGAAAAGTAGGTCAACGCGTATTTGAGTCTGATGCTTTTCCACACGTTTGTCAATGTGCGAAAGCACAAACAAACGCGAACGTGCACGGGCGATATACGTAGGTTTTTAACGTGGACGTTCACGCGCTCTACAGATAAACTCTCGTCGAACAATTTTATATCTGGAAATTAATTTTATGCAAACACATTGTATGTAAATACATTGCTGTTATCTTCGTTTTTCCTGTTCCTCGCGTAATATTAACTGTGCATTTTGTTCGGTAACGTATCGGTTCGTTTTACACGTTTGATTCGCGCGCGCGCGCGCGCGATGATGATGACGATGACTTACGCGCGCTATATAGTTACTTTTCGCGCCGTTCGAGCGCTACCGTGTCCGAGCCGAGAATTTCCGACGATCGGATTTCCGTTGCTTCTTTGTGTGTGCATATAAACGTGAAAAATAGTAATTCTACTCGGATCCTGCGCGCGTTCAGAGAACTTGATAACAAAATAACCGGTCAAAAGGGGAATTATTGCAAAGTGCGCTCTGTTTGCGAAATAAAGATCACTGATGTATACTCGACGATGAATAAACGAAACGGGGATACCGCATGTGTGACACATAATCGAACGATGCACAACGCACATCCGTGTGTGTTTTGTCCGCATGATTGCGTGCGATGCGCACCGTCATTGCGACTCAACTTAAATCGCAACGATTACGCTTCGCATCTTCCGGTTGTTGATTTTTTTTCTCTCTTTTCTTACAGGTGAACCCTCCCCGAGTGAACCAAGGATCACAACCGATCTCACCATCGATCTTGCTGCGTCACTGGATATGTCGCGATGGGGTTCGAGATAGAAAATAGGTAAGTAATCAAATCCCGTAAATCATTTGCATGAAACTGCGAAGGCGATTATGTTGTTTATATCGACTTATGCGAGAGAGTTTGCAAATTTGGGGACGATACCAATTGATACAATTTGGCGTCGCAAATTGATTCTAGTTTGTTTTTCGATGACGATTTAAACAGAAAAAAAATAGAGGGAAAAATAAAGCGCAATTTTTTTTTTTTTTTTTTTTTCATCGAATGATTGAAACGACGTAAATGAGTGCGAAACGGTATTACCATTGAGTTATTTCGTAAAACGCTCTGCCGCACGGAACATTAAATACACGGAAATGTGATACGCTTAAATTACGAGTGTTTGAAACGACGTGAATGATAAATAAAACGAAATTTACACGAACGCGCGTGTTTTTGTATCATCCGATTACTTTTATACGGATAGTTTTCCGCGCAAGCGGCGTTTGACCATTATAAAATCTTCGAACCGATTTTTTTTTCCTCCTCGGTGCGGTGGCGCAGAGTTGCGGAACAGAGGGGGCTTTTTATTATCCTCGTTCTTCTCTGTGTTTTATCCTGCGCGTGGCAGACCCGGGATTCCGGAATTTTGTGGATTTCGGGGGGGGGGGAGGGTTACGGCGGTTCACGTTATCGGTAGTGGCTTTCGAGCCGAACAGTGTATTCAATCGAATCGCAACTATACCTGTAGTTGCTATAGCGATGTTCTATTCCGATCTGCATGACGAAAGAGAGAGAGGGAGAGAGAGAGAGAAATTCGCGAATAACGAAAATTGATAGCATTCTTAGAGCGTTTGATATATACGGAAAAAAAATATCATCACGTAAAGAGAAGACCAGAGACAAATAATTCACTGGAAAATTGCTTCTTTACTGTTGGTTTGATTAGCAATAAAAGTTTGTCGTGATGTATTTTCGCGGTGTGAGATTAGTTTTCTTTTTTTTTGTTTTTGTTTTTTTATTTTTTGGTTTTAATTAATATAGGAATATTGTTTTGAAATTTGCGACGCGCAAATGGATTATCGAGCTGAGGTTCGTCTGAATCGCGAAAATTTCAAATCTTTCGGATTTACAATCAAGCAATATTCAGAAGAGCTCGCTTGTTATCGATACACAACGGTTTTCGGGCCGATAACGTGAATATTGGAGAGTACTGTGTGTGTAGTGTTTTCTATGGAACGAGTGGCATCCGGCGTGACGTAAAATTCACATCGCGATGGTACAAATTTCGTCTGACGCGGATGTCGAAAGTGCGATTTGTTCGACGTGCGCAACGCACATTTCGAAAAATAGTATTATATAGAACTTTAATTATACTGTAATTGCCTATTACCGGAAATCGCTTAGCACTTTATTAAAATAACTTGGCGTTATAAATTGAGTACTTCGCAGAGAGCGAGAGAGTACTTTATTATATTAATACAACGTAATTTTATTGCGCGGCTACGCAAATCGTTCGCGTCACATAAAGTTAAATAATTAGAAATGTGTGTCCAAATGATTTAAGGATTATTACTTGTAATTAATTTTTTTTATTAACTAAATACATTTCACGTTGCATGTGTGCGCATATTCGCGTGTGAAATTTTCGCGTTGCGCATTGCACGTTGTATCGATTTGAAAAAAAAAAAAAAAAAAAAAAAAAAAAAAAAAAAAAAAAAAAAAAAAAAGTTCTCGCTTAACCTACAAGTAAAGTTTTATATTTGGCACGTGGTGGACTGAAAAAAAAAAAATCGTAAAAAACCTGAAATATCTATCTACACAGTAAAGTTTTTCGTCGACAAATCTATCTCTGGAAAACTACGCGATGGCCGATAGGACATGTTTTCCACGTGGAGACCATCTCCAAACCGTGTTTCCGCGTATATTTCAACGCCTCGATACAACGTATATGATGCAATTTAGTTATTTTTGAAAATAACTAGCGTGTCAACGTGTAAACGATTTTTTTAAACCTTTGAACTTTTTCCGCTTATTTTTATCCGAAAGCGCGATCTAAAAAGCGATATCTTGAGATCTCGGTTCACGTTTTAACGATTCTCCACTCTCTGAAAACCTTATCTCGGTTACATTTTTAGACCAGAACTCGGCTATTCCTGAACGCTTATGTGGTATGACCGATGTACACGACGGATGTACCTATTCAAATATCTGGGATTAACGTTCTCTCATTATCTTATCATCGAGTGTTCGTGACATCGTTCTCAGATCTACTTTCGATTCGTGCAAAACGCGTTGTTGCTCAAATATACCAACGCGATTCGTCCAAGACAACGACAATATATAGGCGTGTCAAACTTCGGATCGAATAAATCGTCGACGACGATGACGTCAACGGACAATTCTGTCTCTTACCGCATACACGTAGATATACGTGTGGTCGCAGATTGCAACGCGCGCGCGCGTGCACGCAACGAGCACCTTGCTATGGGAACTCGTCGTCTCTCGGACGGAGTGAGTCAACCCGCCTCGGCGGTACGTTTCCTCGCGACGATGATCGAAACAACCCACGCGCGCTTTCTGCCTGCGCCCGGCGTAGTTTTCCTCGCCTCCGTCGTGCGTCAAATCGCGCATTACAAAACTCGCGCCGCGTTACGTAGGCCGATTGGTGGTGGTAAAATATCGCCGATACGCGCCAAGGTAGAGATACGCTCGTTATATTTCATCAGATGATGAATAAAGACGCGAAAGTTTCTCACGCGATGATCTCGCTCATTCTCGCGAGAATTTCTTCAATCTCGTGATGTGTGTGTGTGTATGTTTTTAAAACATCCCGAAACGCGCGCGCCGAGGAATTGTCGCGAAGAATAAAAAAAACGGCGCGAACCGTTTTCTCATTTCGCGAGACACGGCGTAGAAGAAAAGTTTGCGGAGGTAGAGAAAAATGCAGTTTTATACGAGTCACATATGTATGTATACTCTATTGTGTACCGCGTGGGAGAGAAAGGAGGAGGGAGGATTCTATCTTTAAGGATATAAGGGGATGCATTAAGTCAAACTTCCGCTTTTACGCGCGGTGTTACAAGTTCACGTGCGGGGCGGGTCTTCTTTATCGCGCTCGATCTTCGATCGCTTCTTTGCAAACGCGTACCTATTCCGTTGTTTCTTGCTTTTCGTGCGTGTTAAAGCAAATTTGCAGTAGCGAAAGTTTCAACAGGAGAAAGACAAATCTCTCTCTCTCTCTCTCACCTTGTGTACTTTCCGCATCGGTGTATTACAACGCGTCATGTAAATATTGATATACGAATGCGTCTCTCGATACAAGTGAGCGCTTATCTCGCAAAATCGATAGCTCTGTTCTTCCGACAGTTGCGCGAGTCAATATCGTCGATGACTACGGCGCGACGTTAATTTAAAAGAGAACACGGATCGGATTCTTTCTCCGTTACAAGAATCCGTGTCAATGCGCGCGCGAGAATGAATGTATCTCGATAATAAACGATGTACGCAATAATATAGGTGCACATGCGTACGCACACACGCGCGCGCGTTACGCTGGCGCTGGACAACGTTTGATTTACAGTACCGCGCGTTCTACATTGTTATTTATTCGACATCTATGCAAATTTTATTGTTCTTGCTCTTTGTTCGGTCAGCGCACTCGCTCGGAACTTCTCTCTGGATTCTCGCGCGCGGTTGAATGGATTTTTGAAATTCGCGCGTATATATCGTTACATTCCCCTCCGGTCGAACGGAACGCGTCATCGATCACTTGCGTGTTTTTGGGGAATATCCGCGCGAAATGAATCCGCGCGGCCGCGATTCGATGACTCACGAGAGATCTCGTACGTACGTCGCGACGACGTGTCGCAAGACTCAACGAGATATTTTACGAGAGAACACTCAGCGACGTGACATTTTACGGATTTTTCTCTGTCACGGATGTAATTAGTTAATCAATAATTGCAATGTAAAAAAAATACAAAAAAAAACGTATCTGCATTTCATGAGTCGACGGAAACGATACGTTCGAAGAAATACACTATATCGTAGCATTGCTTCAGGCAATTGTTTTTTTTTTTTTACAATATATAAATCTGAAACGTTAATGCGCGATTTATGCGTAACGCTGTGAACAAGCGCGATTCCGAAAAAAATATTGCCACGTGTCTTTCTTTCTCTCTCTCTCTCTCTCTTTATCACTCTCGACGTAATTAAATATCTTGTCGCACAGTTGGTGAGTTGAGCCGATTAAAACGGATGTCGTCTCGCGGAACGGAATAACGTTTCAAAACTGCGCGCTGCCGTCGCGAATTTCGCTGAAGCACACACGTGTCCGTTATATTGAAACGTACGGCAAGAGAATATTACGCGTCTTTGCGCGCGTTATACACGGTCATGTTGAAACACTTGACTTGAAGTTCACTTTCGCACTTAAATCGCACGTTAATCGAAAATTTAGTTTTTATTAGAGACGAACGGATATATAATTTGTGCGGTCGATTATCACGCGTCGATTGGCGCGTTACCCTCACATCGTCGATTCTCTCGTGTCCGTAGTTTGTAAACTTGCTACGCACACGTACGTATCTGTCGCGCAAAAATTATTCTTTTACGATCGGCAACGTTGGATATAAATTTATCGCGTTGTCTAATCGAGCGTTTCGTCGCGCGAAACGTTTCTCATGAATAAAGAAACTTTACAACACAACCGCGGGGGTTGAAATTATCCTCGTTGACGCGAAACTCTCTCCGTGACGTGCGACACAACGGCGTAACAGAAATTTGGACTGTAAAGGGTTAATTGCCGACACGACACGCGCGCGGCGCATTTACCACGTGTTACCGCGATGCATTCTCCAGCAACATCCGGCGTTAATCCTCTTCGCGCGTCTCGGAAGTGGGCAAGTGCTTCATAATAAACGGGAGAGGGAGGAAGGAACGAATTGAGTTCGAAGTTATACTCAATCGGGGAAGTAAGACGTCGCGGCGCGTCGTAACTTCGGCGGTTTTCTTGTTTCAAAACAGCGAAATTTTGAATATTACGTTTCGTTTAACATAGATATACCAGCATGCACCAGTCATTTTGGTACTGGTATAAGTGTCAATAACAAAAAATATATTTGTTACGAATATATATATAGTAACATTAAGTTCATAAAATGTATTCTCTACTTATAGCTACAAAAGTCATAACATCATTTCGGAAAGCAAACGTTACATGCAGTAGGAATTTTGAATTGAAATTGCACGACCAATCAAAATGACTGGTCTGGTAAATCTAGTGTTAAGCGGAAAAGGTAGACGCGACACACAAGTTTGAAGTGTGACAATAATTTTATTCAGAAAATAAAGAATTAGCACTTTTATTTTGCAATGTTTACACACACGTATTATGTTACTGTAAAGCAATGAGAAAAAAAGTTGTCTACGAAATACAAAATAAATGCGAGATAAATTGATTTGAAAGAGTATTTTGATGGCGCGGAGATAAAATCTCGGAAAACGATAAGTCCACAATTACGCTGTGTTAACAATATACTTAAAATGCACATAACAGAGCAGTTAGTTCCGCTCGATCGAACGTCGGACGCTGTGTGTTGGAATCGCTTAATCTCGCGTTCTCGGATTTACTTCGCCGATTTGCTCGAAATACTCGGAACCGCAAGCCTTGCTTGTTTCGCGCATCCAACACGCCGATAATATCGTTTATCTATTACGACATCGGTAACTCGATTTTATTTGAATATCGATCCCGCGCCTCGTATTGTCATTTTGTCCGAAAATATCGCTTGGCCAGACTTTAGCGGAATCGACGAAACGTTGATTGTGTACACAGGATTTGACGGGACTGAATTTCTTTCCTCAGACAAACAAGCGTAATCGTGCAACATTAAAGTAAAAACTATTCGTGTTTTTATTTTGGATTTACCGTACGTTTCGATGGTTAACGTTTCCTTTTCTGAACACGTCATTTCCGCCGAAAATTAGCTGCTTCACGCGACGTTAATTCTTTCCGATCCGTTTTAGACGAAACCGTTGTAAAAATTGCACGAGCCGACGTCGTCGTAGCGGAAATTTCAAATGCGGAAATCAAAACGCGTAAACGATCCAAAAAAAAAAAAAAAAAAAAAAAAAAAAAAACAATATAATATCACAGTAAAAGCATTTTGCAATGTTTATTCGCAATGTCGAAAACGATCGACAAGCGAGAAACGGTCGGTCGGTCGTTTTCGCTGCGGGAAATTGCACTCATCGAAATTATATACCGTTTTAATTCCGGCAACGAAATTCCGATTACACGTTCGCGCACTCGAAAGAGAGACTCTTCTCCCGGCGAGAACGGCAGACGCGTTCGTCTCCGGCGGAAATTATGCCGGGGCTCTCGGTTTCTTCTCTTAACGTTTCTCGGTGTAAACGAACGGCCGGAGGTATAACGCCGGGCTTTTGGTCTCTCCGCCGCCGTCCGTGGCGGAACACGCCCCCAGGAACTGCGTTTCTCGTGGGCGACGGCCTGAAATATCGAGCGCCTTGCCCACGTACACACGCGAAAACGATGGAACCCGGACGACGGTCGAGAAAGAGCGTTGCGCGGCGGCGAGAGGTACGGCGAGGAGGAAGAGGCGACCGAAGGCAGAAAGAGCGCGGCGAGGGAGAGGGAGATAGGAAGAGAGCGAGGAACAGATAGAAACGGGAAAGGTGGGAGAAATACCGGTGCGACGAGAGAGAAGGAAAGCGAAAAAGAGAGAGAGAGAGAGAGAGAGACAGATAAAAGCGTTAGGAGAAAGAACGATCGAGAGGTTTCGAGGGATAATTTTCTGCCTTCTCGGTCTCGCGCGGGTGCCGCGCGCGCGTAGACGAATTCTGAATTCGAGCTGAGCCGAGCGCGAGGTTTACACGTGGGTTTTTAAACGCGGCTTAAGGAAACACTGGCGCGCCACGCAGATCTATCCGTGTGTTTTTCCGCGGAGATGTTAATCTTTTAACCTTTCGCGAGAACGTCGCGTGAATTTCGATTACCAACTTTAAGCGTTTAATTAAAGAGCGCGCGCGCGCGCGCGCATGCGCTTACGCGACGGACACACGCGACGTTTGACAAACACATAGGTTAGGTAGATATGTTCGTTATCGCGTTTGATATGCTGCTCTTCGCGCTATTGTATGGGTACGACGCGCGCGTACGTGTAACTGCTTATAAGCGCGATTGATATTGCATTTTGTAATACGCGTTGCGCAACTCTTCCTGCATTTTTATCATCTATAACCATGTTCGCGAAACTCTCTTCGTATTTGAATCGCGATCAAGATATAAATTAAACACCGCACTTATGTTTCTCTCTCTCTCTCTCTCTCTCTCTCGCGATATACCGTGTTGCGTGTCGTGCATGCGTCGTGTGAGAACGTATACACCACAGAAGGATTAATTCTCTGCATTAAACAGCCTACGGCGGCGTCGCGCGAGATCCTGAATCCGCCAGTCTTCGAATATATACGTGGGCTTTATAACCTTCCAGCGCGACGTTGACGTATACTTCGCGACAGTTCCGACACATTTACTTCACTACGTTATCGTGCGGTGTCGAGAACGTGCACACGCGCGCGCGCGCGCGAGATTCTACGTCGAATGCAAACTACATCTATAACACGCGAGCGGATTTTACGCGCTGACAGTCATCGGACAGTACGCGGACAAAACTCTGAGAATTCGGTGTTAATTAACATACACACACGTGCGCGCTTCGCACATTCCAGCATTTGAATATGTTCAAACACTTTCGTGAATTAAAAACAAAAAAAATGTTTATACAAAGATATATCGCATTTATTCAAAATCACACACACACACACACAAATACAAGTGGTTCCGATATTATTTTCCCAGAAATCTCTCAGATTCGGTCAATATTAGCTTTGTATTGTACGACGTGTATTCTCGGGCTGCCAAGAGTATCAATATAAGAGCTCGTCTCTTTTTTTCCTTCTCTCGTTTTTTCCTCTTTTTTTTTTTTTTTGTTCGTTCTCTTGTTCGTCGCGAGAACAGTTTTTAAACCGTAATTCGGCGGGATGCGCAGAATGCAAAGAACACACCACAGCGGTTCTCTGCGGCCGAGAGTCACGAGAGGAGAAGGAGAAGCAAGGAAGCGGTAGAGAGGAGAGAAGAGGAGGAGGAAGAGGATATACGTGAAGCGAGAGAGAAAGAGAGAAGATACGATTCTTTTGAGTCTCGGCCAAGTTTTGTGGCCTGCCGGCCGACTCGTGGAATCCAGTTGCAGGCGATTTCTCGTCTCTCTGCGTCTTTTAATGTATGACGGTGCGTGTCAGCGGTAACGTGTGCGTGTGTCCGCGCGCGCGCGCGCACAGATGGAAGCGGAGCGACGTAAAGAGGAAGGAATGAGAAATCGTTCGCGCATTTATTACGTGCTTGTCGTCCGTTCTGCTCTCGTCTTACCCGTTCGCGAAAACGTTTTATTAGACGTTGCAGCGCGCCGAGATCAAGATACACAGGTGTGACGCGCTTCGAACATCATTCGTTTTCATGAAATATTTTATATATAATAGATACACGACGCGTGCGCGCGCGCGCTCGCGATATAAAAACGTGCACGTCATCATCTTTTTTCACTTCCATATTCGTTCTTTTTAAATTTCACGAATAAACATTTTTCACGACATGTCCACGCGCGCGCGCGGACTCTTTCGCGTCGGTTTTATGTGTTTTTTGATCGTAAGCATATATATCGGAATGCGCGCAGCGAACGCAACGTAGAAATTCGCCGTGGCTTCGTTATTTCAAATTGGAGAGCGCGCAAAGTGACGCAGTGCCGGCCGACGCGGACATAGATATGTTATTCTTGCAATGCGCGTTTTCCGACATATCGACTGCTGCAGTGGACGCCGCGTCGCGATCACGTGCGCGAGTTATACGGGGTGGACTAATTGAAAAACGCTCCCGATAACGGAGTGACGAATTTCGAGTAGATGAAAAACAAAAATTGAATACAACATATTAGAAATAACGCGTGTATTTAAAAACCAAAAAAAAGAAAAAAATAGCGCGTATAGGCATGTGTGTTGTATTTTGTTTTTTTTTTTTGACAAATTAATTCAATATTTCCGTAAAATCTTTCAACTCTTTAGTTTTTTAAGAACGCAAACAAAAGAACGCAACGATATTTGACGGTGAAAATCACAAAGTTGAATTCCCGACGTAGAATTCGAATTCGAAATACGCCAAAGAATTCGTTCGATAAAATACTTTTGGATACTCTTGTGTATCGAGTGAACGGGGGTCGGAAATATTTGACGCTTTGGGTGCCTCGAATATTCGAATAATCATTGGTAGCGGATGCGAGCACATAGCGCGAATTCTACGAATGGCAGACACACGCGAGAAATCTGGCGTCGATTTCGAAAAATCGTTTACCACTCGCTTTCGAAGTGTTACATTATTAACAAAAAAAAAAAAAGAGAAAAATAAATAGATTTGATCTTTTCTATCGCAAACGGTGGTTCTTTGGAATTATAAACGACACTTTGCATGATTGAGGAATTGGGAGTCCGCACAATCTTTCGCGCGGAATCGTTGAATATTAATATCGACATCTTGTAAAGTGGGTCGTTGAAAATCGAAATAGTGCTCCTCGGCTGTGTCACGCTTGATATTCCGCCAAAGAAGGTTTAACGCTCGTCGTTTCTGATCGCCGCGTATCTCGTTCTCTCGCGATAAGTGATTAAGGAACTTCTCTTCTAGACGGTTTGTGGTGAAATAAAAGTTATTACTATAATCACGTCCAGATCTTCCTCACGAACTCTTTTCCCCCCCCCGTAACGACGACAACGATAATTATAACCGACCAAGTATGTTCTCTCTTAAAAAACTTGTTCAATGTTCCAGATTATACTTAAGATTTCGTTCGCCAGAAGTTTCTCAAAAAAAAAGATTAAGTCACGGAAAATGTAAAGAGCGAGGAAATTTCGAGGGAGTTCACAGTGACGTTCTAGTTCTTAGGAACGTTCTAAATGTAATAGAAATTGTCTCAAATGAGAGAGACTCTCTCTGCGTCGCGTTTTCTCTAATGAAAATTTCATACTATATTTTCTTTCGATATTAAATAGAGTGAGAAAATCGTGTTCCACGTAAAAGATATAGCATATCAGTTACTCAAACGGTAACGTTACGTACGTCTGCTACATTTTTATTTCTTATAAACATGTCGTCGGTACTTTGTTATTCTCTTCCTTCGGCGAAAAATTCTCTCCGCTGTCATTATCCGCCGCGAAAGTTCGCGAAAACTCGTCGCGACCAGGTTGCCCTGGAAAAGCGACACTTAATTTTAGTCCGATCGCGCCTGCAATTGGAATTTAAATTGGGGTTGTGCAACGAGGAGAAAGAGAAAGAGAGAGAGAGAGAGAGAGAGAGAGAGGTGACCCGCGTTCTCGCGAACTGTACGTCGCTGCTGTCGCGCTCGTTACGAAACTTCGTTACCACCGAGGTATTTTCAACCCCCGAAGATCCCGGTTTTGCCCCCCCCCTCCCCCGCCCCTCCGGGCGAATCCATTAAAGATAAAAGCTTCTCTCGTTTACATCTGCCGCCGTCATCCCGGTTTGCCTCGTGTGTCCTCGCGTTACGATTCCCTCGGAAGAGAGCAGCTGCTTAGCGCGAGCGACCGCGACGCTACTCGCGACAACCCGCAGTCGGATGCAACTGTCGTCCGTTGAGTCGCGTTGCGACGGCGATATTTTATCGCCTTTTGTATCGCTTTCTCTCTCTCTCTCTCTCTCTCTCTCTCTCTCTCTCTCTCTCTCCNCCNCCTCTCTCTCTCTCTCTCTCTCTCTCCCCCCCTCTATCCCGTTACTATTTCAGTTGAACGCAATAAAAATATAAAATAAATGGATAAATTATAATATTCATCTATTGGGTTTTTATTATTTTAATGTACGTTAAGAGGTTTTTTTTATTCAAACCGTTCGTACAAATCAAATAAAGTTTCTAAATTTGACGTTTGGCGTTATTAAGGATGATAATTTATTGTCCAGAACGTTCTATTCTTGAAATTTGCTGAAAATTGACCGATAGGATGTGTCTTGTCCGGTTTTATTAAGTTTGTCGATAGAAATAGCGTATTTAGAGCAAAGCAAATTTGTTGCTCGGTCGTGTTACGTGATACGAGAGATCAAGAAGTATTTATGAACGGTAACGCGAGGAAAAATAGGAACAACGAAAGATAAAACAAACCTCGCATTGATAAAAACCTCTTTGTCAAGTGTCGTCAAGTATCTATATATATTCTATATCGTGTGACGATTGAAATTATTCACAGCGTTTGAAAGGACGCAATTTATATAAATTGTAGACTTTTGCACGGGATTGTATTTTTACACATCGTCATGTGATAGATTTTTTAAGAGTCGCGGACATAACATTTGTGTGTTTACCTGTGATCTCTCTGTCACGGATTTTAAGTCGCAGATTTAATTTTAACACATTTGTGTGAGAACATTATCACGAGATTTCACAAATGTAGTAGATAGATAATCGCTGTAGCAGATAGAGAATCGCGCTTTTATTCTCGACGGAGTCGATCGACTCCGAGAAACCAATCAACGAGTTCTCGATTTATAGAGACATCCGCAGCTGGATTATTAAGATAATTCTTCTGGGAAACACGTCGCATGTATACGTGAAAATTTTGCGTTTTGTATTACCGGTAATACCGACACGCGTATAAATAAATGCGTGTGCTTATGTACAGCAGCACATACGAGATACGTGCGTACACACATATGCGCGCGCGGCACACCGGGAAAGTCCGCGTACGACCGCGTGTCGGGTTCTCATGCCACGTGGTGGTAACTATGTCCGGTTTCCATGACGTGATGCAACGCGTTGTATACGTTGATACCTCTCTTTCGAGCGCGCGTTGCATTTAATCTCGCGTCAATCCTACGTCTTTTATACGCGGTGTCTAAAACATCGCCGTTGGATATTCGAATAAACAAATATACGAAAGCTCAGCTAAGAGTAACGCTAAATGTCATATTTAGATTACATCTGCGCCCAGTTATCCGCTAGTGCGCTACAATTCATCTTTGTTTTTGCAAAACGGATTTAAAAAAACAATAAGTGACTTTGTTTACAGTTTTATTTTTTTTTTAAACGAGCAAACGCGATTTAACATCTTTTCTTACGTTGTTCGGAAGGTTGCTTACGCAAGTAAGTAAGAAATCTCGGTCGCGATTCGCGATTGATTCCAGTTATTATACGCTCGGATCGAGTCGCGTGATGTGCAAAAGTTCGCACGCGAAGCGGGAAGCGAGCGAGATCGTTCTTCATCTATACCGGTAGGAGCGAGGTAGCAACATCTGTGACGAGCATAACTAATCCACTTTCATAATTCATCGCCGTCCGGTCTGTTTACCTCTCTCGTCCGAATATCGCGTATCCACTCGAAAATGCGCTCTGCCGCTCGCAAATGCACGCGAAGCGTTCCGGCATTAATAAATTCTCATGTTTTTTTCCGGTGCGAATTCGCGAACGATTTCGTTGTGTGTCGCGCTGTGAATTTTTCCATTCCTGAGAACAAATATATCGTCACGCGATCACGAATTGAAGTTTGATTTATCGAACGAGAGAAGTAAGATTTTTCATGTACACGAAAAAAAAAAGATCGATATTAAATAATTACAAAGTGAAGACACACACACGTTCGAAAATAATAACTTTGCATCTTGCATAAATTGTACGTTTTACGTTCAACCGCGTATAGAACGCGTGGCGAGGGGTCCACGTGCGAATATTTCGACGATGATACGTTGACGCGACGATATATGCATATCGGATGCGGTTGAGCGCGCGCGCGCGCCTGGTCGATATGTTGAGGCCAGATACGAGGGGAGGTTTTTGATGCAATAGGAGAGATGTGTACGAGAAATTTGGAATTCGCTCGATGTAATAATCGAGAAGAGAGCCGCGTGTGCGTGATATCCCGCATGTACGCGGTTTCATTATCCGGATTGGACAAGCGAGACGGCCGGCGTCGGCGTCAGCGTCGGCGCTCGTGAATTCGAGTATCCAGGTTAATTCCGAGTTTCCGTGACGCGGGTGCGTTTCAGAAGAATTATGCATACGTACGACACTCGTAATAGATATCGCGTGCGCGCGCGGGATTATTTCTGTGTGCACCACCGCCGCTGGGAGTTCGCGAGCGTCGCGAGATCCAACTATTGCGTCACGCGCGTGTGCAAAATCTGTATTTTTTTTTTTTTTTTTTTTTTTCTGAAAAGACTGCTGAAGGTAATTTTTCCTTTGAAACAGAACGAGCTCATTATGATCATTTCGGAATTAATTCCGGAGCACTCTTCTCGCAATTTTACTCGTGAATCGTGTGAAAAACTGAAATCTCACATCTCGCGGAGAAAGTGTTTGTGTATGTGTGTGTGTGTATACATATATATACAGCGATCGCGGAGAGAGACAATCACCCGCCAAGTTTGAAAAGTAAGTTGAAGCGAGCGAAAGTGAGTCAGTGATTGAGTTTTTAACTTTTTAACGCCTGTGTACACTTCAAAAATTCTGTTGCGGGGAACATTTATATAAAAGTTCGTAGTAAATATTTTTTTTCCTCGTGTTACGTTAATAGCGTTTTAAAGCTTTTTAGTTTACATTGATAAATTGTTGATTGAAAAAAAAAAAAATGTATATTACGTACACAATCGTTCGTTCGAATTATAATATATTTACGCGCGTGTTCGCATATTGATACACATATTTATTGACGTATGTAATTCATCGTATGTGCAATAGTTTTATTGCAAATTTACCGAATGTTGAGTATCGCTCAATTTATCGTCGCGTTTCATCTCTCGCGCAGCGTCGGGAATAATGTGTCTTCGTTACTCGCTTATGTGTACGCTATTATTTAGATTTTTGCGTCTTGTTATGTAAATGTGCGCGCTAGTGAACACAAAGTGAAATAGGTTCCCGTGCTTGGCGTTACGCGTACAGAGCGCGTCCGGTTTTATCCTCGTAGCAGCGACGGTTAGTGCAAATCGACGCGACTCGCGATCAAGATCGTGTTTCCGTGACGCGAGACATTTCAGAGGAATTACATATCAGCGCGCTCATTAAAGCGGACGTCACTGAATTGAGCGATTTTTCCTGCGCTCGATTCCTCTGCTAGTGCTATAGCAATAGTGTAAAATCGTGCTTGTAAACTATTAATATCTGCGTAAGAGATCACAGTTGAGAAGATCGATTTGTTATCGCGAAAACTTTGAGTAAACAATGAAATACACGACACGTTATTTTTGTTTGTAATAACGAGAATGCTTTTGGCATTAAAAAAAAAAAAGAATAAACTGGCTACGTCGATTTATGTTTTGCAGCAACGGCGCGTTAAATCGCTCTGTTAACCGCGCATAATCGATCGGTAGGATCGATTACCACGTTCTCCGACACAATTTCGTTATCTCGGTCAGATCGTCGGTGACAGGAGGATAATGAACTTACAGCGGTTGTCAAACTATCCAATATATAGCGATCGCATTCACGAGTATCAAAACGTTTTGTGCACGCATCAGTGTCTTGCGCAAAGTAGATCAAGTTCAGCAAGTTGCGCACCCACGTGAAGTTGGCCCCCCAACATTAAAAAAAACAAACTTTTTTTATGTCAATCGTTTGCACATTGTTTGCACAGTTTGGCACACTTCGATTTTTCGTTTGCACANCGCTCAATCTAAAGTTATATTTAAAAAAAGTTTGGGGGGGCCAATTTCACGATAGCCTCCCAACTTTGTCCAAATTTGTTTTGAAA
>NW_018020691.1:255595-266024 GCF_002006095.1 Pseudomyrmex gracilis
GATTGAGCGGTGTGCAAACGAAAAATCGAAGTGTGCCAAACTGTGCAAACAATGTGCAAACGATTGACATAAAAAAAGTTTGTTTTTTTTAATGTTGGGGGGCCAACTTCACGTGGGTAAGTTGCGCGCCGATGACGATGTCGACATAATCGTTTTGATAAGTAAACGGCGCGAACATGAGATATCAATTAGGTATATAATTATAATATCTCTTCGCGATCGTACGCGCTATTTCTTTATAGAAGAAAGATAATTTCGAATGAAATTAATTTTTTAATGTACAACACAGGCGCGCGCTACGCGCACGCTATTAATGTTTTTATTTTAACGTGTAGTGTCAGTGAACACAACCTGTCACCGCGATGACAGCTAGTATATACGTCTTACGAATCATATAATACACATTGGAGAAATGTCAGAAATAACACATGAAAATTAAAATCAAAAAATAGTGAGAGGGAGGAAAAACAACACGTGATTAAAGTCACGTGACTTTACTTTACTCACGTGTCTTCAAAAACGTGACTGCAGTACAGTCACCTGACTTTAGTCACGTGTTATTTTTCCTCTCGTTCCTGTCACGTGACTTTATTTTAGTTACGTTTTTAAAGACACGCGCAACAAAGTCACGCTCGAACGGTGCGAGGCAATATCGTGCCTTTTGATTCGTACGACGTGAATCAAGAAACACATCCGAGAAAACGTCCAATCAGCGTCAAGATAAAAGCGGCAACAATCAAGATTGATAGAATCGATTGCGATTATTTACGCACGATTTTTCTGGTGGGGTTTAATTTGTTAAAATTTATATATTTTTATTTTCGAGAATATACAATGTAACTTTGTAATAAATATTTAATATAATAAAATATTTTTTATTGTAAAGAAATTTGTGATTTTTTTACAAAAATCGTGAAATGACGGTTTTTAAATATTAGATAACTAAAATTTGTAGAAAATTAACTTCCGCGCGAACGTATCGGAACGAAAATTCAAAATCATGAATTATCGCGTTTTCAATCATAATATTAAAATGAAGCAAATCGTATTTTAACTTTATCGTTGCGAATAAAATCGCAATTCGTTTTGAACTGAACTTTTCACGAGGAGATGAACGTTATCGTGTGTTCGCGGCAGCGAATTTTCTGCGCTCAAAACATTTAAATGCACGCGCGCATTTTTATCTGCCATGTGTGTTACGAAAGCAGGAAGGAATATGCGTAGAGAGAGAGAGAAAGAGAAAGAGAAAGAGAGAAAGCGGATTGGAAAGAGAAAGAGAGAGAAAGGGCGGAGATGAGTAACGGAATCGAGTTTTACGCGATTTGATTCGTTCGCGGTGCGAGACACGCACGAACGTATGTACGCACGCACGTATGATTCTCGGCTTTTCGTTCTTGCCTTGTACGCAGGTGCTGCCAGATATGGTCGTAAAAGTTTTATTTACTCGTTTACTACTGGTCCTAAAAAGCGCGGTAAATACTCGGCCGAAGGAGGATCTGTAATTACGGTGATAAAATCTAACATGCGGCAGCCTTGCGATAAATGAGCAGCTTCTCCTCGGTCACCTTTCATTTTTTTCGCGGCTTTTTTCCGCGGTAACACTTAATAACAGAAGTAATGAGAGACGACGTGGCAGAATTAATTGTGCGAGTATCGAATGTGACGGAAGAATCCGGTTCGATTTTTAAGAAATAATTAATTTTCACTCGATATTCACGGTTGGCAAATTTTCATTAAACGAAACTCGTTATCAAATTTTGGAGATCAAAATTTTGACACAAAGATCGTCGCGCGCGCGACTTCTTCATTAAACGCTCTTCGCGTACTGATTGGGCAACAGAGAAGAAGTTTTACCGTCCGCGAAGAACGCAAGAGCTTGTGTAACGATACGATTGGACGGAAGTGGCGCGGATCTCCATCTTTTCCTTTTCTTCCTTTTCTTTCGAGAAGACAGGGCGACTCGCTTCGACGACTTCTCGTTACGCTCCGCGAACATCTCTCGGACACGACGAGTTCTCTCGTGAATTGTGTGCTTGTTGTCCTGTGTATAAGCATCATTCGCGGTAATAAAATCGGGTCTCATTTGGGTAACATCGCTCGAAAACGAACGAATATTATCGAAAATATGGAATGTATCGAAAATGTGAAAGAGATTTACGTGTTTCGCAGATAGCGCAGACTACGTTGATGTGTACTCTCCGATAACACGCGTATTTTTTAATGTATTACTTCAATATTTTAATCAACACATTTCGCGCAGCACAAAAATATCTGTAAAAAAAAAAAATAATAATAAATAAATAACATGTTATTCCAATTTTTGATGTTTCTTACACCGCAAATTATAACTCGTATAAAAGTCTGTTGGAATGAATACCGAGTTAATTAAGAGAAATAGTCTATGAGAACACATACGTCAGTTCGAATCGGACATTGTGCCGTATTACTTCACATCTAATATATCGGAAACTGTATTTCAGACGAGTTCCATTGTAATCACTCTTGATTAAAATTATTAACAAAATTTACATATACGTACATATACGTAGCATTTCGCAGATATCGATTTTATTATATATATATATATATAGATATATATATATTTTTTTTAGATAATTAAATTTAACAATTCATTGTGACAAGCCGAGTGCAAAGCATTGTGGCATATTTCGTAATAGCTTGGCAATTCGATATTTTTACAATTTCTCAAATTTAATTTAAAATGTCATCGCAAAAAGAGCAAGAAATGTGCACGGCTTATCCGTGGCCTTTATATTTTTGTGGCCATTACACTTGTAATACACATTCACGCATACAGCTTTACACTTGTATATGTGTGTTCGCAAAGTAGCCAGCGCTTCGCGCTTTGTGTATCGCTACTCTTTTTTACATTTTCTTTTTCTGCAAATATAGCACCGCTATTTTCGCTTTTCACTTTTCTTTTTACCAGCCGTATTCAGCTTTCAGTATATTCACGTCTAGACGGGCTAACACACGTGATGGTCACAGAAGAACTGTTTTGGCATTAGTATGTATTGCTGTAACATTTTTTCTACTTTATCATAATTCGCGATAAGTCTTTCCTCTTTTTTTATTTTCCCTTTTGTTTTCCATTCTTTTTTGTGTTTATTTTTTTGTAGTGTTTGTTTTCTTCTTTTCTTTTCCGTTCTTTCACTGGAGTTTTTTCCCTCTTCGAGATTTCCTCGTTGCGAATTTCACGCAAAACGTAATTATTCGTTTATTTTCGGTATCTTAATTGCAAACGAAGATCAATGTATTCATATATTATCTTCGGTTTGGGAATACGCACATATTTCTCGTATTTGTTGAAGTGTTTCTCCGCTCCGTCACGAAGAACATCCTGTACGCGCGTAACAGCCACGTACGTTCTTGCGTGCGCGTGAAATCCGCTCGCGCGGTCGGATGCGCCGCAAGAACCGGCGCGTCGGGCGCATCGCGATTACGAGATGCGCTGCGCGAGATGCCAGATACGCGCCGGACTTGATCGCGCCGTATCGTAATCAGCGGCGCCGCACGTAAAAAGCCCTCTGTTAGACCGTACGATATTCCTAACTTGTTGTTCTCACACCGCGTTTGCTCATATTTTCTTGCCGAAGAATTTCTCGTTAACAATCTCCTCCCCAAAATGTGTGCTCCGACGGCTTTTGCAATCTAATTTCCGCGCGATTTTTGCGCGCGATATTTTCCACGTACGACAAGAAAACAAATGCCGTGAAATGTTGTAATTTCACAAAAAGAGATGAGTTGTTTTATCACAGGTAAACATATTTATATTATATTTACATTCGAAAGAATTTAGAAACATTTAATTATTGCAATCGATATGTTGCGTGATACTTTCTTTTATTGCATACTATTATTGGTAACCAAATTATTTGCGACTCGTCGTTTCTCGCGCGTTCCCAGAAATTGATACAAATTAAATTCCGTTCGCATGCGAGAGAGAATATACATATATATATATATACAGGGTGTCTCATAACGAACGAATCAGCCGAAGTGTGTAGGTAGATCGGGTCAATCCGAACAGAAAAGTTATTTACCATTTTGCAAAATGTGCAATAGTTATTAAAATATGAATTAATAAATGTGAGCCAATGAGCGCGCGGGGGGCAATGATCGGACTCTAGGGGTACCCCTCGCTCGCCGCTGTTCGCGGCGTACCGCCTAATATCGCCCGATCGCAAGAAGTTGAGTCGCGCCGCGCTAGTTTGTTTCTCCGCCTCTCATTGCTATGACATTGCATGAAAGAAGCCATTTTTCTTTACAGCTGATAATCGTGCACGCCTATAGAGTCCGATCATTGCCCCCCGCGCGCTCATTGGCTCACATTTATTAATTCATATCTTAATAACTATTGCACATTTTGCAAAATGGTAAATAACTTTTCTGTTCGGATTGACCCGATCTACCTACACACTTCGGCTGATTCGTTCGTTATGAGACACCCTGTATATCTATATATATATATTATTCTCTTTCGCATACGAACATATATACAATAGTATGTGTGTGTGTATATATATATCCTACATATACTATTTAAATTTTTCCGTAGAATATTTGAGATCGAGGTGTAACGCGGATAAATATATTCCCGACGTGTTTATGAAAGAGAAAATCGATCGTCGCTACTAAATTTGTTCGACACGTTTGCATTGTAATTAAATTGCATCTAACCGGAGTTAATTTACACCGTCATCAAATTAATGTTGTCTTTACTACTTGTCGCGGCAAAAACCGGTCGTAACCACATTTATTATAATACAACTATGTCGTAATAGCGCTGCTATATCGTTAATCGTGTGCTTATTTGACGTAAACAGCGCGTGATGTTAAAAGGTATCTCGTTTATGAACTAATTAGCAATATGTGTTTTTGTTGATTTTATCATTCAATAAAATGTTACACAAAAGATGATTATACATGCACATATGCACACACACACATGCATACATACAAAGCGTTTCTCAATTTGCTTCACAAACAACGGAAACGTTTTCTTCTTCAAAAAAAAAAAAAACAAAAGTTACATTTTCATGCGATTTACAACGAACAAAGTTTTCTATCTAAAAGGAGTAACGTTGAAGAGAGAGTCATCTGGAAATTGTCGCAATTGTTACTGACGATACGTACCTAACGATATTACATTGCTTGTATTATTAGTATCGCGAAATTAGTTTAGCGATACAAATTAGAATTAGCAATGCAATTAGAATTAGCTATACAAGTTTCCGGTTCGCTGTTTGCTCCGTATGCAAATTAGTTAGTTTCGAGCGCTACACTTAGCGCGCGCTTGTACAATTTTGTCGCCGAATACGAACGGTCGGAAATATTTTCCGATGGCGCGACCGGGATAGCTATACTGTGTGTGTATTATCTCCGCGGCCTGCATTAAATACCGCGCGCTACGAACGAACGAACGTACGAACGAACGGAGCGATCGCATTGGCAACAACGAACGGGAGCTTCTCGCGTTATCGACCCGCCGTCGCGCCGCGCTCCGCGTCGCCTGATATTTGGGACGAGGCTGACCGCTCGTTCGCCTGCCAAAAACGCTTCTTTTTTTCCTCCTCGAGCCTCGGGGACTCAACACGACACGACGGAATTCGAGGGAGAAACATCGACGACGCGGCGTTTGCCAGTCTGCGGCGAAACTGGTTTACTTGGAGAAATCACGCCGAGGGGTTTCCAGAGAGCGTTTCGTGCTTTTAAGACCGGGTTCTCTCGTCCATTCGAAGAAGAGAACGTTTTTTGACGATTGAACGAACGAATGAACAAGCCGCGATGCGACGCAACGCGACGCGACGCGCGTCGACGACGACGACGACGACGACGACGACGTTTCGGGCTTTCGAGCTCGCGAAGGTATCGATCGAGCGCGCGCGAACGAGCCCTTCTGACTTATTCAAAGGTACCGCACGATCACCAACGCCGAGTCTCCGCGTCCATTTTATTTACGACGACGAGGCGAAGCTACGGCGCGTGAACGCCCGTGGTCGTTGTCGTCGTCTCGCTCCGAGAAAAAGGGGATTTCTCGATAATATACACCCCGAGACCGAAACAAAGGGAGAAAATACTGGTTGAAGAGCTCAATTCGTATCGCGCAAAAATGTCGTCGAATTGCTTGCCGCGCGCGTCGGAATTGCAATGAGGAGGAAGAAAAGAATCATTTATACCTGTAATTATAAAACACACAGTTCTCGCGAACGGAAGATACACTTTCGGTTTTGTTATTAACAAGTTCGGTGTATTCGAAATTGTTTCATTAAAATCTCATTAAAGTTGATGCAAAAACGACAGCGGACAATAATTAACGGGAAGAGCCGGACCTCTCTCTCTCTCCCCCCTTCCCGCCCTTTGCCGTCGGTCGCTCATCGATATTTTCACAGCGGGAGAATAAATTTCTATATTTTCGTTTATAAATAAAGCGTTATTACGCGCAGCCCGCAGGCTCTCTCTTTCTCTCTTCGAGCTTCGCGATTTGCGATTCAATTATTTAAATGCGACGGTAATTATGTAAGAGCGGAAAGAGGACTTTGCTTTCGCTTTGAGGTCGCTGCGAAATTATTTTGGGAAGTCCGAGGTGGTTTTAACGTCGGTCAGCGCGATGAGTAAGAACTCGTCGCTGAATTCCCAACTGGTTTATCATTTTCTTAATACGTTACTTTAATAGAAAATGCAAAACTGTGTCTGCTGACACGTTTATATTCTTTGAATGCAAATAGCCGCGTAAATAAAGTAGGACGTTTTCGAGTGAATCGATTGTAACGTGTGAATTTTATTAAAAGACCGCTATTCTAAATAGGTTTGTTCAATTGTGTTTGTCGCTTCATCAAAGATAAGAAAATAATCTTACGTTTGACTTGAGTTATTGATAGATAAACTATCGATTTTATAACCAAAATATACAAGCGCATGTATAGAGAGAGAAAGAGAGAGAGAGAGAGAGAGAGAGAGAGAGAGAGAGAGAGAGAGAGAGTGTGTGTGTGTGTGTGTGTGTGTGTGTGTGTTAAGAGAACTTCAGCGGTTATAGCACGATTAATAACTCTTTATTCGTAATAAATATTTATGCGCTCTTCCTCGCACACGTGTGTGCGGCTATAGTCTTGATCAGCCGGTGGAACGCGCGCATATTTGCCGGAAACGTGCTTTTGAGTTTAGTGCAAGATTACTAGACGCGTTGCGCGTCCCCCGGTCTGTAATTGTGCCGCATTTCTTTACAACACAGTCTTACCGTGCAATATCATATATCAGAGTTACGATTACTATCTTCTTAATGTGATCGTATCTCAATGATACACCTCCGAGAAGGTGTTAGCTGCCACTTTTTATTTACGGCACTCTTTATTTAAGCGAATCTTTGTGATTTCATTTTGTTTCTCGCGCGTTTGCATTTTAATTCTTTCTCTCTCTCTCTCTCTCTCTCTCTCTCTCTCTTTCTGTATTTAAACAAAATGCTCGCCGGCGGTCAATAAATTTGCACGACAAACGTATCGTATTTATATATCGACGTGTCTATTTCGGTCTGTTCTTGCAAAATTTGTTACGCAAATCAATACGCGTGTGACAGTACGCAGAAAAAAAAAAATCCTTTGGCTATATATGGGATTGCATTGCGCATAGGATACGAGGGCGGTGCGAATTCAATAAGCGATATATAGCACCGAAACGCTCGCGCGCGTCCAACTTAATAAAATTCTCCGAACACACTGTGCGTTGCGTCGCGTCGCGTCGCGTAGCGGAATCGGGCGGATTTTTGTCACATCCCGGCCGCGCTCCACTCGTCGATAATGATAACTCCCGATGCGGCTCGACGACCGATATCCCTGCGCTGTATAAACACAGTGACTAACGGCCGAGCTAATTAAGCTTAATTACGGTTGTCCTGCCCATTAATTAATCCGTCGCCCCCTCACCTCCGCCGCGCACCTGTCATGAGTACGCGCGCGATCGGCCTCGGATGTCGGCCTTTTAAGGCGCATTTATACTACGCGTGAGAGAGAGAGAGAGAGAGAGAGAGAGAGAGAGAGAGAGAGGAGAAAGAGGGGAGAGAGAGAGAGGAAGAGGAGAGAAAGAGAGAATGGAGTTCGAATAGATTCGTTGTAGCGTGAACAGTGATTGAGAGCGAACGAACTCGATTGTTCGCGCTCGTTCCTATTGTTCTCCGGTGGTGCGCTGGTATTCGTATTGTGCTAACGACGTTTGTCGAGGTCTTAATTATTAAAAAAATGACGATAACAATGACAAATCACCTCGAACGCGTGGAATAACTATCGACCATTTTTATTATTTTTTTTTTTAATATGTCTTTTTTTTCTTGTAAACAAAAATATGCTATCAGAAAATTGTTTCGACCATTTTTTTTTTTTTTTTTTTCGACAGTTTATTCCGGTTCTGTCTATCAGTATTTTATAAAAAAAACAAACTAAATATTTTACGTGTTGTTTAATTTTTCTTCTCTTACGAGTTTTTCAGTTGCGAACGATACAAACAAAACACACGTTGNTTTTTTTTTTTTTTTTTTTTTTTAATTCGTCGCGCAAATTTTACCGTCGTTCGTTTAATTTATCTAATATTACTCTCATTGAAAATTAATGTACGTACAAAAGCATACCGTTTGCAACTATGTGCATCAGATCGTACATCAGACCGACAAAAATTTGTTTGCATTCGTACAAAGTTCTTTTTTTTTTCTTTTTTTCATTTAACGCGCAGTAAATACGCGCGCTATTAAAATCGACATTCATCACCGCCGTCGTTACAAGTATGTAACGAGATTCATGAATATTTAGCCAGCTCGTAATTACAAGAAGGAGGCCGCGGCGTAAACCGCGAGACGACACGCGATGAAAAAAAAAAAAAAAAAACTGTAGCTTCTGATGAGCCTCCGATTTCCGTAATTAATGACACCTGGGGAGGGGGGGAAGTAACGCGATCCTGAAATCACTCGTGTAGATATCCCGACACACAAGTGAATGTCGCGAGGATGTTGTTACGTATATATAGCAGAAAGAAACGAGGCGGCGGTATATCTCAAGTACCTCAAATCGAATGAAAATCGCGTTATTTCGAAGAAAGAACAGAAATTCACCTTGTGCTGATTTTCGTTTTATTTCGAGAATCTCGAGTTTGCTTAAGAAAACATTGATAATGACCGTACATTTTTTGTACTAAATTTGAAAACGCGCTATTTTCTCAAATAATTTCTGTAACGAGTTGAAATAAAAAACGATTCTGTTGAAAATTTATATTCCTCACAGGTGTGATTGAAACTTAATGAAGAGCGCAAAACCTGCGTTTTTCATATCGCGATCACTCACGATTAACGTTTTTTTTTCGATCGTTAGCGAGTCAAACGGCGATGAGACGAGCTTAAAGAATTCACCTTTTCGAAAGGATGTCGCGCGTCAAGTCGGGATAATAAATCCGCCGCGATGCAGCGGGGACCCACGAGACGAAGCTCAGTCAAATAAACGTGTCCCGACAGAGCCGAATCGATCGACTGCCACCCCTTCTCTTCCGACCCCTCGCGCTAATTCGTATTCTCCGTCGGTTGCAACGCGCGTCGGCTGCAGCTCTGGAGACACTCGAGTCAGAGTCTGGCCGGGGTCCGCCATTTCGATTCAAAACATAAGCTCTCCGTAAGTAACACCAAGTCGCAACGTTTCGCGCACTCCTACAATTTTATACTCGAGAACTTTTAATTATTCTTTCACAATCACACGGTTCGATAAAAAAAAAAAATTGAATTTCGAAAAGATAATTTCTCTAATTAATCCAATTAGGTGATGTAAAAAAAAAATTGAGATTGAAGTTACTTTCAAGTGTTATGTGAAAAACAAAAACTGAAAATTGTGTGTCAGGAATTAATATAATTAATTCACAAAGAGAATTTCGTGTTGTGTTTTAATCCGCTAACGTACGTTCGCTCCTCTAATGCCTCACCTGCGTATCTCTTTCTCGCTCGCTCGCGCTCGCTCACTCCCTCCTCCTCGCAGTTACATCGCCGCGTTCGGTTACAACGCGCTGCGCGTTGAATGCGCATCGAGATCATCGGCATCTCTCCGCCATCGAGTCGCCGCCGGGGAAAATGCCGGCAGCGGAAGAAGCAGCTCGTTTTATCGTTAGTACCTCATTCGCGGAACACGTTCTTCGCGGACAATCTTCGAGCGATTGCATTCCTTGTGCGTTGCGCCTCAGTACGCACTCGATCGCGATATAGCGTGCTTCCTATATTTTCTTTTTTTTTTTTTTTTTTTTTTTCGATCGCATCAAAACGTGTGGTTTGTCTTCTTTTCCCTAGTTTCTCCAATCACGCGCGGAAACGTCCAATCCAACCCGACGCTTCGCGCGACTACTATAATAGCGCGCGGTCAGCGAAGTGAAAAGAGTAAAAAAAATTGAC
>NW_018020691.1:266039-296097 GCF_002006095.1 Pseudomyrmex gracilis
TACGCACTCGATCGCGATATAGCGTGCTTCCTATAATTTTTTTTTTTTTTTTTTTTTTTTTTTCGATCGCATCAACACGTGTGTTTCCTCTTCTTTTCCCTAATTTCTCTAATCACGCGCGGAAACGTCCAATCCAACCCGACGCTTCGCGCGACTACTATAATAGCGCGCGGTCAGCGAAGTGAAAAGAGTAAAAAAAATTGACTACTCGACGGTAAACTTTAATACCCCGTTTTATTGTTGGTCCGGAGATTTAGCGGTTACACTCCGTATAGTATACATCGTAAAGTCCGAACACACGAGCGAACGAGCGAGCGACGCAGTGTAAGGAGAAGGGACGGTCGAAGAGAGACCCCGATCGAACTTCTCGCTCACGAAATAATCCGCAGGTCCGTTCGGGCTCCGCACGGTACACATCGGGGCGCCCCAACATGTTCACCTCCTCTCTCCCTCCTCTCTCTATCACCTCTCTCCCCTTCCTCGACTCTTTTCTCCCGCGTGCGCGCCCTTAGGCCTTACTGCGGTGCCCCTTAATTCCGAGTGTGCACTCGAGTCCGACCGACCGGTGGCGTGCGGCGACTCTAATACTTCGCTTTGGTTGCACGCGCGTGCATACACACTGTGTGTCGTTGCACACCAGTGTACGCGTCGACTTCGCCAGGGGTAAAGGCGGAAGGCATCGCCGCGCATATTTCCGTGCGTGACGCACCTTGGACGCTGGGCTTGGCTTGAAAGATATCGCTCTCCACACGCGTGCGTGCGTGCGTGCCCGCGCTTGTGTGCGCGCGTGTCCTTTTTCCGCTTTCAACGGATGTGTGTTTGTGTGCGAGAACACAGTTTAACAGCAAAAAAAATGGTGCATGTACGTGTGTATCCGAAGTGACGCGCGCGGACTATTGCGTTTTCTTTCTTCGATTGCTTTCAAATTGGACACCGAACCGATTTTTTTTTTTATAAAAACGGAGGAGGAGCGTTCTCCGATCGAACGAAAGAGCGCGGTGGTGTTCGCGTGGGAGAGCGAAATTTTATTTGCGATACGACGAGCATGAATATTTCTATATTTCGAAAATTGACCTCGGATTGTATTCGCTATGTCGCGTCGACTCGATGATATTATATCGCGTCGTTGATTCTCTCATGGTCGCGCGAAGTCTCGTAACTACGTGAACACCCCGTACATGCGTGCGCGCGCGAGCGAGCGAGCGTCGTACGGCACAAGGAGACGAAAGGCGCGCGCGACCAGTAAGGCGGAGACGCAAGAGACGGACGAGAACGAAAGGCAAAGAAGAGGAAAGGGAGACAGAGAGAGAAAGAACGAGCGAGCGAGCTGTGTGCGGCGAAAAAAAAAGAAGAGCGAGAGATACGACGCGACACGCACAAGAGCGTAAACGGATATACGGCGCACACGATTAACCGCGTCGCGTCGCGCCGCGCCGCGCCGTCGTGCCGGTTCGTTTTCAGTCCGGAGGAGTCTTTATACGACTGCGCCAGGCCGCTCTTTGCCGGCTGCCAACCGGTACGCTAACCGTCGAGTAAACCGGCAGTGCCGCGTTCGCTCGATCAGAGTATACGGGGTGTCTCTCGTCAGCTGCGGGTTCCTCGAAGAAGCAAAGTGAAGCGAGTTCTGAAACCGGAAGTGTCGAGAAATTGTCAGTTTCCGAGTTGCGTGAATGATCGAAAAAAAAAAATAATAAATAAGTGCTAGTATATAAACGAGATAAACGGTTCAAACTTGTGTACATGTGTATGTGTACTTGTGTGTGTGTGTGTGTGTGTGCGTACTTGTGCGTGTGAATTTAAAAACTCTTCGTATCTGCGACCGGAATCAAGTTCAAGGTAATTTACGACGAGTTTGTTTTGTTTTCATTTGCGAAACGTGATTTGAGAATTTTAACGACGATAGAAACATGAACGAGGTGTGATTTAAAACCCGATGGAGTTTTTATACAATCTGATGAAAACTCGCGTTTGGCGACGTATAAACAATTGAATATACGTTACAACAGAGTTTTAACACGTCGTTTGCGAGGGGCAGAAGAACTTGTGACTTCCGCGATAGGAAAAGGAATTTGAGACGACGCGCGCTATCTCTCTCCTCTCTCTCTCTCTCTCTCGCTCTCTATCTCTCTGTAATCTCCGCGCGTTCTTACATATTTCCGCTATCACATATTTGCTCGGTGTCCGTTTTAAAATCAGGGGAGGAGGGATTGCGAAACAGCGCGCGCATACCGCGCGGAATGTTTATATGACGAAAGAAGTTGAAACGACGAAGAATCGCATGTTTGTGTTTTGTAAGCAACTCTGTGCGCTGTTTACATTACAGACGTGACAACGCACCAATTTTGATTTCCGACGGAATTTCGAACACGGTGATTAGTTCGATTTGCAAAAAAAACGCGTTCTCGCGCTTATTTTATACACGCGATAAGGACGAATAAAAACTCGACGAAACACAAGCAACAATTGTTAATGTGTTTATACGATCCGATTTTGTAAAAGTAACGAGCATTGTGATCCAAGTCGATTCGCTTATGTTGTCAATCGCCAAGAAATTTATATACACGGACTTCTGAATTTGTTTCCGTCTGAAGAACATTAGAGGTTAACACACAACCTGTTGCACTTTAGCACACCGAAGCGCACCGCCAATTTAATTAACTTGCCCGTTGTGATAATTTTATATCGCGTGTGATTTTTTATTCATTTCA
Organism: Pseudomyrmex gracilis; assembly: GCF_002006095.1. Classification (NCBI taxonomy): domain Eukaryota; kingdom Metazoa; phylum Arthropoda; class Insecta; order Hymenoptera; family Formicidae; genus Pseudomyrmex; species Pseudomyrmex gracilis. The sequence goes on from NW_018020691.1 coordinate 268,748, forward strand.
ACTAGAACTTCCTCCCGCGTCTTGGAGGAGGAAAATTGCGCTCGATTGACTTTCGTTCGCGTTTTCCATCGGTTTGAAGAGTATTACAACCACGTCATCGTGTAACACGTTACATGAAGCGAAATGCTTGAAGGACGTTTCCTCGGTCCTCTGACAACCGAACACACGTTCGTCGATCCCTTCCGTGCGGTGTGTGGATTTATTCTACTGGTAATAATTCGCGCGAGAGAAACGTGGTTCCGCACATTGAAGCGAATATGAGCGTCCGTCAATGCGAGCTTTTCGCGAAACTCTCGCGTCAAAAATCGGAAAATTTGTATCTCGAATACTCTGTTCGCGAGTTAATTAAAAAGATTCAACGATAGACACATCGATAATCGGAGGATTTATATTGTTCGCGCATTGTTGTCGCGAGAATTTTCGCCCGCGTTTCGAATTTCTCGCGCGCGCGCTTCTCCGCACATTTTATTTTATTTTTTCGAAAAGAGACTTTCGCGTTCCCGAACGGAACAGAAAGATTTTTCCGAGAAACGCGACATTTTTGTAATGGAGAAATAGAAGAGATCGACAGTGTCGTAAAATCGAAACGATGGCGCTGTGACTTGTCGCGGGTAATTTCGCGACGAGAATACCCGCCGCGATGCACCTGGAGATGCACGCCTGGGCCTCGGAACGCGGGCTGTAACGTCTGCCGCGGTCTTTGACCTCCTTCTCCCCGGTGCAGCCCAGAAGCTCCGCGACGACGAGGCCGCATCGTTTCCAAATAGAGACTCGAAGAACGGAAGTGCGGGTAGCACGCTAAAAGCGCGCTGCACAGTTTCGTATTTGTTTGGATGTTATTTAAGAGTGTCAATTGAGATGGTTGAATGTATTTAAAAAAAAAAATTTATTTTTAGAAATACTTCGGACGTATATTTTTTTTTTTTTTTTTTTTAAATGCGGGAACGCGTCTCTAGCGCTTTTCAAAGTAATCCGAAGATATTTTCCCTGGTAAAATGTTTTTCAACCTTTTCCATCGCGAAGCAATTAGATGCTTTCGAGAGCATCGAGGATCATGTCTTCACCGCAACGCGGGGAAAATGTCGGATTCACGCTGAGAATTCCACTAGCTGCGCGAAGCGCTTTCCCTTGGCTTTCGGTGGCTCGCAAAATCCGGATAAAAACTGCCGCCAGTTTGCCGAAGTGCATTTCGGTCGTATAATGCGATGCGCCTTCCATTACGGATTATGATTTAACGGGCGTTCGCGGCGGCATATCTCGCGTGCGCGCGCGTCGCGCGGAAACACGCGGGGAATGGCGCGGAACGAGCGCGCGCGCGCGTATTCTGCGTTCGACGAACTTCCCTCATAAACGGGCATAAACGCCGGGGTACGGAAAGTTGCTGCCCCCGTTGACTGGCGCTCGTTCGCGTAATCGCCCGAGGTGATGCGAATAGTCAGCGTTGCCGATATATTGCGAACGATTCTCCCTTCCTCGTTCCGCGACCTATCCTCCCTGTCGAATCCGTTGCGAGCGTATTTATGGGCGGGAAACGTATAAATTAGGGGTGGGCAATTATTTCGGCGCTGTCGCGAAATTCACAATGGCCGGCTGTGCCTCGAAACTTGTAATGACGTCCACCAGTGCCGTGCGCGCGCGAACTTCCATGATTATCAATTCGTCGCGGATTTGTGAAAAATTCGATTGCGCGCGGTAATCTAAAAGCGAGAGAAGAACGAGGAAACACTTGGAACGCGCGATGTTTGCGCGCTATGAGAACAAGTTTTTCTTTTCATTTCTTGTGGCAACAAAACTTCTCGTTGGAATGAGCTGTGCTTACCTAACCTAACCTGAGTTACCTACCAATTTAATTTTCACGTCTCGTTTTGTCACGATGACAACACGGTACGGAATCATGTGTGTACATTTTTTTTTTTTCTGTTTGTTCACCGTTTCGAAGCGCGCTCGAAATCCGAAGGTGGGAGTACGATTTCTTTCTTCGCGCGTTGCGTATATGCGTTTGCGTGTGTGTGTTTTTCATATTTTTTCGTTTGCGTCGCCTGGCATCGCGTGGCGCGAGCCTCGGTGCCGTGCACCGGCGCGGTGTGACGGTTTCGCGTTTTTGCACTTTGCCGGGAGACGACGCCGTGCTTTCGCGTGCTCGCGTGACCCGCGACACATCGCTTGATAACGGGGTTGGGCAGTGGGATTGTGGGATGGAGGAGGGAGGGGCAGAGGGAGAAAGTGCTAACTCACATTAATTGCGTTTTGAGCTAGACGCGAGAGTCTAAAAGTTTGATTAAATTCGCCGCTTTCGTTTCTTGGGATTCTTGAACACTTTATCTGCCATTGCACGCTTAATTGCACGCCTCGTAATAACGCTTAATCGCCATGAGAACCACGTTGCCTCATGCTAATGTACCGCTAAATCGGACTCGACAAAGTTTAAATTTTTTTGTTTTCTTTTTTCTTTTTTTTTTTTTTTTTCCGTGAAAATCCCGGTGGATTGAGTTTGTATACCCCCTTCAGAAATTAGCTGCAATTCCGCGCGAAGTTATTTCACCGATTTCGTCGACGCAAGGAAAATATCGATTATGGGATTTTCGCGCACGAACGAGCGAATAATAGACTCTAATTGAATTAAGTTTGTTCTGAATATTAATATCATCTTTCTATATATGTGTGTGTGTGTACAGGGGAAACTACTATTTCAGAGAGCTTTTCTTCGAAATACAGGTTTTCGATCGTTCGTCTGATTCGAGCTGTCGTCATTTCAACCTCGTCGTCATTTTAAATATACACGCGTTCAGACGGAACATTCGCAAAACGAAACGCTTTTCAGAAAACACAGAGCGTTTTGTTACGTTGCGGTTCGAATAATTTTAATGAGATTCGATGCGCGCACAAACACATTCGCGAGCGCGCGCATACGTGTAACACTTTCTGTGATAATAACCAACTCGAGTTACGGATATACGCGCTCGCGATAAATATCGCGTATATATAAAGAAGTACGTATAGTGTTTATACACGATCGGTTTTAACTCGCAATGATACCGCGCATATGCGAGTAAAAACACACCTCGGTAGGTTTGCACCTTGGCTTCCATTATCGGCTTGTTGTACACATTTCCCGGAATTTGTTCGCGCGACTGAGATCGCGCAAAGAAAATAACAGGTTTATTACAAAAAGTCTAATCGCGAGTGAAATGTAGCGATAAAACTCGCTTTCTTTGTTTTTTTTTTTGTTTTTTTTTTTTTTAATGCTCGAATTATCTTTCGATCGACACTCGCGCGCGTTCAACATCTTGCGGTTTACTCGAAAAACATTTACAAATAGAGATGCAATTAGTTTAGCAAATTAAAAATTGCGTCGAAGAGACGTCTTCCGATTGGAACAGTCGGAGGACAACGGAATGAAGTGAAAACCGGTGATATTTTCTTCGGGACTAGTTTCGATTTAACGACGAGGATGAAGGAGAGAAGAAGCCGAAGCGTCAGAAAAGAAAGAGAGAGAGAGAGACTCGAGAGAGAATCCAGTCTTCCAGGACGTGTTCGAAATGACGTTTAGTGGAAGCCTTACGTTATAACCGCGCGCGCTCCGCCTCGATCGCGTTCGTTGAGGAGAAAACGTCGCTTGTTTTTGTTCACGTGGCTGGCGTGCGCACCGGCGGCCTCCGGCCACGCACGCACTCACGCATGCACACACACACACACACACACACATACATACACGCACAGACGCTGCCACGTAAAGGCGAATTTACACGGTTCGCTTCTTGGACGGTGTGATCACACCGAGTGAATCATCCCGCAGCGAAACGGGCTTTTTGTTTAGGCGCGCACCGCTACGGCGATAAACTGGCGCGATAGCGATCTCGCGAGACGGGCACCGTCCATCCGCGATTTCTCGCAACTCCACAAAGATCGAGAAAGCGATGAAAAAAAAAAAAACAAAAAAAAAACTTGAAATCACTATCGGCGAACGGGAAGCGTGAGAATCTATCGCTGTTTTGAACTAATCTTTTTTTTTTTTTCTTTTTTTGTAGAACGTGCGCGCGCACTCTGTTTTTCCCCGCGAATCAAGAGAACAATATTGCACATGATCGATGTATCAGATGACAGCGATGTGTAAAGACGAAATTCACGGAACTGCATTTTTAAAACAACAGCAGAGATCTGGGAATTTCCCAGAACTAAAACGATAGAGAAATGTCGGAGGATGCACACGCGCGCAAGTTCAAGGTTGCGAAGCGCGCGAGTTGTATAAGATAATATCACTATGTTCGCGTTTATTCACCGGGACTGAATCGTCGTGGAGGTTCAACTTGGCGCATAATTATTGTGACGATGAGTTTTGAGTTTCTGTTTTCTTTACGCTGTTAGAGAGAGAGAGAGAGAGAGAGAGAGAGAGACGCCGCGCGATCATCGGTGCGCGAGCACGCGGTGTAAATTCGCCTTAAGCGACGACGATCCCACGTCTCTCCCGACGACGTCAGGACCCTCGTCGCGGCCGTCAACCAGCAGCAGCGGAGCGGGCGGGTATAGAACGGCAGGAAGGAGAGAAGGGGGAAAGGGACACGACAATGCCCCACCCCGGTTTCTGGTATCGATCTGCCGCAACGAAAGTCGAGATACCGGCGTTGGAAGTATCAGCCGGACGGATAAGTCCGAATTATATCAGGCCGCGAGATATATGTATGTGTATATATATATATATATACATATATATCCGCTGTATGTGTGTATGTATACCGCATAGCTCTATACACACACACACACACGTACATCCCTTCGCGCGTAATATGGCCGCGCGTGTAAACGCGTTGCGGGTCCTTTCCAGCTGCTACCTGACTCAACGAAGGCCAGAGCCCGGTCTCGCTGAGCGACTTTTGTCTCGAAAATGTCGGTTGGCCGCCGCTTCTCTCGGCGCCGCGGGCAGATTCGTCGCCGCCCGTTGCCGAAGCGAGCCGAACCCGAGTCTCTCGAAAGTGGCGGCGCGTTATCGCCGCGCGCGGCGGAGAATTATTCTCGCCGGTAAACAGATGAACGTTTGTCGCGCGCGTTCGGTGGTTCCGTCGTCGCGGCGCGGCGTCGTGTCGCGCTCACTCAAAAAAGAAAGAGAGAGAAAACGCGCAGTCGGAAGGAAGCGGCGGTCACGAAGCGACGAACAGCCGTAATGCGGGCTGTTTTTAGCGCAAGTTTTTAGTAATAACAGACGATTGGAATTTCTTGCGCGGAAAAATATAAATCGGAGAAGGTGTTGTTGTTGTTGTTGAAGTTTGCGGTTGAATAAGCGAGACGCGCGGGTAAATATTTATATAGTGTTGGGAACACGACGTGTGTGTGACACAATCAATCTTCGCTCTCTCTGTGGAAGAAATTCACGAGTGCGTGCGCACGGAAAGTGTTTTGTGTGAATTAGACTTTTGCGCGCGCCGCGTCACACGATAAAAAGCAATAGTCGATTACGTTTTATTAAAGAGAGAGATATTCACGCAATAATAATATATATATACATATGTATATATAACAAAAGGATTTTAGTAAAACTTTTTAGCCTTAGATATCGCGTTATTGCCGGAATGCGTGTGATTGCCAATTAAACTAATTGAATTCTGATAAAATGTGTAATTATACACACACACACACACATATATATATATACATATATACACATTCATACTTGATTTATTTTAATCAAAACACAATATTCCACCGTGTACAAAACTCGGAAATAGAACTCTATGTAAATAGAACTCTTCTATAGTCACATTATAGCAACGAAGCCCGAAGAGTATTACAATTTGTAAAATCGCTCTCTCTCTCTCTCTTTCTTTTTCTTGTTCTTGCTCGATGAATCGTCGGTTTTCGCAATTTCGCGTGATAATATTGCAAAGAACTGAAAAGCCGACGCGATGCGCCGGCCCGTCGTCGCGCGCCATTAAAAACCATTGAAAGCATCGAAACCATTGAAACGTGATCTCTGCCGGGTGAGAGGCAGGCGGCGGCACGCAAAGCCGACAGCTGCGAGAGTGCTCTCTTTCTCTCTCTCTCTCTGTAGCAGGTACGATGTAGGCATGAGGAACGATGTGAAATTATAGCGGCAATATGCGCGCGCGTATACACGTACACGCGAGCGAGCGAGCGTATTTTCCATTGCCGTACGTACACGTATCGTTGTTTATTTGTGCGCGCGTTGTGCGTGTAAATGCAAGATCTTCCGCACGTGCGCATGAAAAATCGCGCGCGCTCTCGAACTCGCGCGGAAAAATCTGTCCTGGAATAACGCGCGAGCAGGGCCGGCGCAATTTCATCCGCGCACATATTGTTGCAACGTGGCCGCGTTTAAGCATGCGAAAAAGTAAAATAAACGCCGGCAATGTATCAACGCCCACGAGCGCCGCACGCGCGAAACTGGGCCGATCCTACGGGGTGTTTCAGAAAACACGACGCGCAATTGGTAGAAACAAAAAAACAAAAAAAAAGAGACGCTTTTTATTTCGTTCTGAATTTAGGACACGTGTACAGATTGTTTTCGGTGTGTACGGAGAGAGACGCGCGAGATCTTTCTCTCTGCGCGTTCGATAAATCGCTGAAGGTGAGGGAGGGGGATCGATTTTAATTCCGAGACATCAATTACATACGCATTGTATTATTTGTTATTCAACGCAAATGGTAAAATCGACGGGATTTCGGTTATATTAAGGCTTAGTAATAGAAAATTGCATATACACACGCGCACACAATATGGCGCACAATTAATGACGCTGCAAACATTGACATTTCGAATATCGTCAATTACATTGTGGAATTTGTGTTCAACGCTTGGCGTATTCATGAACATCCTGAATTTCGTGAATTATTTCTCGTCATCTGACACATGACATCTCTCCCCCTCCAACTAAGAAGCTTCTATCGTATTCCGCGCAACACACACGCACGCGCTCGGAACACCCAATTCTCCATTTCTTTTTAATCTTAACGATCAACTCTGTTTGAAGAATGAATCGCGGTAAGATAAATTTTGATACTGTGAGATTTTTCCGCGCAAGCTTTTTTTTGTTTCACGCAATCAAACAAAATTGCATGGAACGCGGTATATATTGTACCGATGTGTTTTTTTTTTGTTTTGTTTTTATTTCTGAGAGGTAGGTAGAGTATTTTTGTTTTATTTGTGTTTCGCTCTTATCTTCGTAATTTTCGATATTACATCGTTTTTAATGAAGCACACAGCACCGGCGGTCGCGTCACTCCTCCCGGATACTGTCCTATACGGAGGCGATGGTAGACGCGCGCACGCGCTGATGGCGGCGCGCATAGCTCCTCTCGCTCATCTGCACTTATCAGTTAACACATTCCTTAATTAAATGAGGCGGTCGCCTCTCGACGTTAGGGAAAACGAGTAACGAGACAGCGACGAGCGGGAGCGCGCTCTCGCACTGTTTACGTGTGTATGTAAACGCGCGTGTGTATACGCGTCGCGTAATGGCCACCGCTCGCTCTACCTATAATTATTAAGTGCCATCCGCGCGTGGCTCTCGCTTCGAGGAAAGAGCGTCTTTAACGACGCGAACAATTTCGTCGAGAAGGTCATTGCCGTTCGAAAAACGCATTAAAAAAATTTTTTTCTTTTTTCTTCTACCACGAGGCAGGTGCTTCGCGCGTTTCTTTATTAATTGGCACGTTTTTTTTTTTTATACGGGTAGCGAGCGTGTTGAGCACACGCTCGATATCACGCCGTTCGTGCGACGTGCTTCGACTTACGTCGTGACCGGAGCGGATGCGTCTCACTCGCGCGCGAAAAATTCTATATATCAGATGATACTCTTTCGCAGAAACAGATGTTATATATTCGATACGTCTAACGACGTTTCTCGTCGAGTATATCAGGGAATAAAAGTACACGAGAGAAGAGTACACGTTATTTCTGTCTGTAATGACAGAAATATCTATTGCGAGCTCAGAATCAAGCTTCAACCTCGGCAGCGAAGTCTTGTGGGACGTATACCCTGATGAATGTTTTTCTTCTCAAGTGTATCGGGTTAAAAAATAAAAAAAAAAAAAAAAAAAAGAATACACGACACGCGCGCGTTGTTCTTGTCTCTACAATACACAAACGTTAAGAAATATCAGAAGCTCGAAGTGTGGCGGCCGATGTTGTGTTGATTACACGGGAGCAAATTATGAAGTACGGTATCTGCGCTTTATTGTGAATCTTGCACATTAACTGCCCGGTGCTTAAACATTGTTTGCGAAGTAGTTGCGCACCTGCTTATATGTACAATATCAGAAGGAGAAGTTGGCCAAACTCGCTCGCTGAACTTACCAGAGAACGCGCGCGTGACTTTCAGCGCGCGTGTACACGCGCGTGCGATCGACATTTTCACTCGGAATAGGCTGTGGGGCGCGTACAATAGTCTGGAACAATAATAATAATAATAATAACAGCATCTCTCGCTGCGATCGACGTTACAACACGTATAAATGTTTGATAAAATAATGTATGTATTTTATTCGTCGCGAAATATGTGTATATCTTTGACTTATATACGAGAGAGAAATTAAATCATTCGTTAAACAATGTTTCTCGTTTTACCTTTTTAATATTACGCTTTTTCGCAAAGCTCTGTGTTTTTCTCCGCGCTCTCTCGCAAGGAAAATGATTTCTGAAAAATATATATATATATATACGCCGCATTCATATATTCGCGTTCTCTACGCTAGCGGGGTTCTCTGTTGTCTGTGTTAAAAGGATAAAGCCGCAAACTTCAATAAAACCACGTGACTATCATATTTCCGTGTAGAACTACTGGAACACGTGTTTCAATCCCCGCGTTCGCGTTTCACTTCGCAGAGGAGTCTACGATGTCATTAAATCCGTTTCGCGAACAGAAGCGAAATTGCAATAAACCGAATTTCCGCCTTAATTAGATGACGAAAGTTTCAAAAAGCTCCAGGAAACGCGCAACTCCACTTCAAAATCAAAGCTACATGTGCGTCCGTGCCGCGCACACACGCCCGCCGTGTTCTCTGGCTACAACCCTCGATAAAAAAAAAAAAAAAAAAGAAAAAGAAAAAAATTTCACCCCGACGTGACGCGACTTTCATTTTTGTTTATCTCCGCCCGTCATCGACTCGGAGGGGTAAGATTTGTTGGCGCGTAATAACGAATCATCCCTGATCGCGCGGGCGAGAGACCTCCGTCGATCTCTGTAGGCCTGTGTTACGGGGGATAGACCTTGAACACGTGTTCCAGGCGCTCTCTCTACAGAGATCAGCTTGAGCGGTTCCCTTTGTCTTCCCCGTTATAGCAGAAAAGGATTTCGCGCTGCTTCCGCGTAATCGGCCGAACATATTTCAAACGCGATGACGCGCGATCGCTTACCTCGCAGACCGACGAGTGATTGCGAGCGAGCACAAATTCGCAAAAATTTTCGCCCTTCTCTTTTCCCTGTCTCTCGAATTGGATCTTCGTGCGACTGGGCGTTCTCGAAGATGGAAATGGTGGATTTTCACCGAAAGTCGGTTAATACCTGTAATCTGACAGCACTTTGAAATATCGACTGAGATATATATATGTATATATATGTATCTTGTCACTGAAATCAGAGCTGCGGGATCGAATATTACGGTTCAATTGGCAATTCGATCGATTGCGGCTCGAAATCACGGCAAGTCATCGCGCGCAGTTCCCGTGAATATTAAAACTCCAATTTTTAATTAAATTAATTCCCCTCTTATCAATCTGATTCAATCGTTTCTTTCTTTCTTTCGGCAGCAATTTTTTTTATGCATATATCCGAGAGAAATTATTGCTCTGTATGTCTTTAAATTCCCAGCTCTGTTTCTGTGCGTCGTGAACTTTCATGTTCACAAGCGCTTCAGTATTCAATTTCTTATCGTGATACGGTGTTATTATCGCACTTAATATTCCTTCTTTTTTTTTTTGTTTTTATCTGCTATCGTTTTTGTCTATTACTATTGAGTGCGCACAACGCCGATATAGGTAATAACGCGACCGTTTCTTCGTCCGCGCGAAATAGCAAACAGCATTTGCATCCGCTGAATAATCATCAGTATTGGTTTATGAATACTAAGAATTCGCGCATATCGAGGGTCGTGATTCGCGCGCGCGCGCGCGGTCGCCCTTTCGCGTTTGCGCTCGCAATCGTTCTCTCTTTTTCTCCTCTTCGTCTATTCGCGCGGTGATCGATCGTGTTCCGTCGAATAAGTGGATACGTCTCTACGGTTTTATGGAGAATGCGGGAGAAAGAGAGAATGATATGAAAGAAGGAGAACGCGCGCGAGAGAAAAGAAGAAAGGACGCGCGCGCGGTTGGGAGCAGAACGAGGGGGGGAGAAAAGCAGAAGAAGAAGCAAAGCTGATTTATGGGCGACGGTGCCGAGGCGTTTTCGCTGCGTAACTTCCGCCAATTTCGTTTCGTCTTGCCTCGACGGGGGAGCCCCCGGTTTCCGGTTTCTAACCGAATGGCCAACCGCGACTTCGCCGCGCTGTTATTACCCCGACGCGCCGATGTTGCGAGCGTTTCCTTGCGAAATATTACTGTAACGAGGCGCGCGCTACAAGAACTGCGAGCGAGAGCGCGCGAGATTAATATATACGTTTTGCGCTTCGATTTTCGCACGTAAATTGATGCTAATGAATTACAGGTGTAACGTTTGTCGTTAAATAAATATTTGTTTAAAATCAATTTGTGTATGATAATTACTAAGAACATTAAATTTTAATGTGCATGTAAATAGGAGCGAGGAATATGTAGTTTACACACATTTGTTTGTATAAAATATTCTGAATAGTTACGGAATAGAGAGTCGTAATAATTAAATATTGTAAAGAGTTTAAATAATTAATTACTATGTTTTTGTAGTTTAAAAACAAAATGTTGTTTAAAAACAAAATCATTAGCTGTCTGTAAACAATTTCAACCGCTTTTGTTGTTATTGATAAAGATTTTGTTATCACAGTTGTGTTTTCTGTCCGTGAACGATTTGCATCGGTCTTTTCTGTTAGTTGATTTTTTTTTTTTAAGAAAGTCGCGTTTTGATATCTTTCGAAACTTTTCGCCGCGTTTCTTTTTCTCGACGGCGCGATCGTTTAAGCGCCAATGAATCAAACGTGGAATCGAACGCACGGCGCAATAACGTGGCAACGATCGATTCGCAAGAATTACGGCAGAGAGAAAACGACGCAACGCGGAGCAAAATCTAGGCCGTGCGCGACTCCCTGAGAACTGGAACGTGCGTGCAGGTGCGAAACCTCGCGGTGTCGCGAGAAACGCGTATTTTCTTCCTTTAAATCCCTCTCCGGCTTCTCTCCCGTTACATCTGGACAACTGAATTTAAGACAGCGGATACGAGACCTCGCGGTGTGTCGAGCATAATAACAATTTTTCATTCGTCGTCTACGTGCTTTTTTTTAACGACGCCAGTTAGTTCGCAGCGAAAAAGAATTCCAGAAATGGAATAAATAACGCGCTTGAACACGCGATAATAAAACGCGAGTGTGTTACAATCTTGAAATTGTATATATTTTTTACCGTGTGTTAGAGTTATCGAGAGAAAATTTATTTACACCCACAAGAGTGGAAGTTGGTTGGTGATTTCATAAGAAACGCGCGGTAAAAGAGAATCGTACGTAGAAAGGGTATGGGGAATAAAACAAATCAAACATTTGCCGTAAAATAACACATTCTCGGAGTCGATTATTTTTCATTGTGCGGCAAAAGTTAATCTTTCCTCGCTCGAAACGAAGTTGTAAATCCCGCGCATCGATTACACCCGCCACGACAGATATAAACCGCTCGCGATGTTTCGCGAAAATTGTCGATTAAAACTTTGAGGTCGGCCATTAGCCTTCACCCACATTGCTCACTCGGCTCGCTCCGCGTGTAGCCATGGCGCGCGCAATTGCGCCAACTGTTTCTCCCGGGCAGTTTGCGCGCCGCGAGTGCATGACGTACCGAAGGTGTTGCTTCGTCGAATTAATTTGTGCATTATCACGAGCACTTAACCCCCTCGTTGCTCGATGCGTCACACGCGGACGCATATATTATTCCGCGTGATCGCGCGCGCGCGCGAAGCCCCAATTCCAAGCAGTGTGCGTCGCGCATTTTGCATGCAAAACGACCGGGGAGGAAAAAAAACGACCGTAAGTCATCGTTGTAAATTTTACAGAGAGAGAGAGAGAGAGAGAGAGACGTAATAAAATAAAAGTCACACTAGAAAAAGTGGAGGTAAAGTTGAATTTATTTACAACGGGCAAACAAAAACGCCATACGGTAATAAGCGCATTTGATAAACAGGATGATATTTCTTTTTTGAAACTCTACGCGTTAGTTTTTTTCCCCTCTCTTTTATTTTCAAACCACAAAAATTCACTTTTGATGTTTATTTTAATTCGCTGCTTCGCCAAGTTGCATTTTCTTTTATTATGTCGTCATATCGTGTGTTTTATCCACGTAAATTAAATATATTATATCCACGCGGGATATACGCGTTTTTCGGCGTTAACGCGAGATGAGATGATAACAGCAACAATGACGGACATAATATCATAACATTTCCGCTAATATGACTGGCCTATATGCGAAATGGAATATCGCGCAAGATGCCAGGTAGATTCTCGTAATAATTTTTGGACGATTTCACTGCCAGCTAACAACGAAAAGCTTTTCAACGAAAATCCCGAAAAATACTCACGATCCGATATTATACTAATGCGTCGGGAGAGGGAGGAGGAAAAATATATACGTATGTACATATAGCTATCCTATGCCGAACAACGCATTAAAGATGGTTACGCGCGCGAGATAAATTTATGCGCGCATTATCGTGACTGTTTAACTACGTCATCGGTAATGACGGCCGATAAGCGACAAAGAGAAAAGCCGGGAAAGCGTTGTAGTTGCATAATTAAATAAATGGGAAATTTTGTGGAAATGTTCCGCGCGACTGTGTGCCGTACGGGAATACCTTGGTAGAAGCAATTAGCAGATCGCAGATGATCGTAATTGACGTTATTGCGGTAATTTGATATTCTCACTCGGCACACGAAAAATCGCGCTGAATTACGATATTTTATTGCGCGCGCATTAATTCTTATTGAAAATTCACCTGATTACGCGCGGAAAGATGCGTGTTTACGCGCATTTCAGACATATCGAACATTATCATTTATATTTCGCGGCGTGATATCGCGTTACATTTGTCGCAAAATAATATTCCGAATAATTTTCCGATTCAAAGAGAGTTCCGCGTGTGCGTGCACGCGCGCGCGCGCGCGCACGTACGTGGGAGAGAAAGAGAGAGAGATTCTACAATGTTTCAGTAGTAATATTTAGTTTGCAGCTCTTTGATAAGATACGCGATCGTTTACTGACGATTGCCAGTCAATGTTACAACGGCTTTACGTTGCAATTAAATTTGTGCGAAACAATATCGTTCAATTAAATAACAATATAAATTTCAGTTCGAATTTTACACGGCAAAACGGCGCCGGATGTATATTCCGCGTCAGAGACATACAAATTCTCTCTTGAAAACACGTCAAAAACCCGAGAACACGAGAACGCGCGATCCTCTTTGATAACGTTAACGCGAAGTGCATCGAAGAAATCAAAAACTCACGCGCGCACGTCAAATCGCGCCATTCGAAATTGCCATTCTCGGGGAAGACACTGACCTAGATACCGATGGGGGGAAGGTCGTATGTAAACACGTCGGTACATACATCGGACCTACATACGTACATATATGTATATATATGTATATATATATATATCGACGTATTTATATACATACATACATATATGTATATATTATATACCTATATATGTACGTACGTACGTACGTACTCTCGAGTGAATAATACTTGGATCGGCACGCGTACAAGTACACACACACACGCACGCGCGCGTGTACTGATGGCGCATAAAATAGAGGGTTATATATTTTCTTCTCTCGGGTTCTCGCTCTCACAGAGAAATCTCGCGCCGTAATAAGCGATGTACGCGCGCGCATTGCGCGTACGTATACAGAGTGTATTGCGAAATGTTTGCCACGTTGATTAAGCGCGCGACACAGCCCTTTGAGCGTGCAGGAAGTTAAATTAAATTTGACAGAGTGCGTGTGTAAATCAAGTGCGCGTATATCAGTGCGAGATGTCGTACTTTTTGCGCGGAAAAATCCATTGAGATTCCATTTCAGCGTTCTCGGTGTTGTTTTTGAAGCGAATAAAGACAGGTGAAAAAAAGAAAAAAAAATCAACGATCGATTGGCAATAATTATCTTAAAATATGAAACGTGTAAAACTCAAAGAAATTTGGTTAACTTTTATATGTGGTCGTAATTAAAATTTATTAAAAGCAGTAAGTGGTCTTTGAAAAAGATACAAAATGTGCTTTGTCAACATTTTTTATGTAATTTGCATTTCAAAGTGGATTTATTTTGCACACCGTGTGTATATATTATATATTATATACTACATATATATATATATATGTACATACACACACACATACATGTGATATTTACCTATGCGCACGTATGACTGTTTACAAAGCGAGACGAATGTACACACGCGCTCGCGCGCGTGCGTCAGCGCGTAAAAGCGCAAGTTCATGAATGAAGCTGTAGTAGTGACGAGTACAAGTGTATACGTGCGTACGTAAAGTTATATCGATGACTCAGTCAGAGTCCCGCAGTCTCTTTACAACTCGCGCAATTTACAGTTCGCTCTTTCTCGAGAGTTCGTTGAACTTCAACTCTGCTGGGGGTTTTTTTTTTCCCCGTCAAACTTTTTCTTGTTAACTGTCACCGCGCGTTCGATTGGACATATGGAGAGGTTGATAAATCAATGCGTTTATAGTGTAATAACTGCCTAACGTTTCTGTGCTGTATACACGGTTGTATATATATACGGATTGTGTATATATATTGTTTAGTTTGGAGAATGCACATTGCGGTTTTTAATTTTCGACGTATAATATATCGATTACACTATGTAAATAGATGAAGGATGGAGGCGAGTTATACCACGATGGTCACGATAATCAATGGGTTGTGGTTGATATTCTACTGTTTGTATCGACTGTTAACGGCAAAATGGCCATTTCGTGTTCCCGTTCGTTGTTGCGTGCCGATCTCTAATTTAACAAAATGCAGTGTTTGAAATGATCGATAACCGAAGATAATTATTATTCCACACATGCGCATTCAGAAATGGACGCACTGGTCGCAACGTAATTGTGTTCCGCTTTGATGAGCATTGGCTAGGCGCGTAAAGGCGTGTTCTTAATTACACAGAGCATAAAAGTGTGTAATATATTTTTCATTGCGTTTCTTCTCTCGATGCAATTAGACATGTTCTTACTTATCGTTTGCAAAGAATAAAAGAACATTTGTTATATTTACAAGAATTAACGTTAACAATAGAAGAATTATCGCGCACATCTATTTATAATTTTTTTTTTGTTTCTGTTTCCGTGTGCGCGCGCACGCGCGCTCTATTCTTTGAGAGGTACACAAAAGTGGTCGGTAAAAAATTAATATGCTATCGCTTCGGCATCACGATATTGGCAATAAAAGTTATTGTTATTGCGAACGATGCCGCTAATCTAAATATTCGGGCGTGCGCGCGCGTATGTGTGTGTGTATGGGTGTGTGTGTGTGCACGTGTGTGCGATTGACGTTCGGATGACGAGCGTCACGTTATTCATGAATTATGGATATAACTGAAGCGCGCGCGCGCGCGCGCGCTTGATATCGCCGACGCGGTGCGGCTTTTCCGCGTTTCATACGTGTCGGATACCAGGGCCGCCTTTCTACGCTCGATTGTGCTAGGTCGAGGCTCTTGGCCGTTATCAACGTCGGGCGAAGAGATAAGAGCCTTCCTCGTTAATTAATGAATTAATGCCCGGGCAGATAAAATCGGCCGAGGTCGAGCAACCCATTGAGCCCCCGGAGTCTTTAATCCGCGTCACCGCCCGGGAAATCGCCTCCAGCGCAATGAGAAAAAAAAAAAAAAAAAAAAGAACTAAAGGTCGTGTGTCAGAGTTCGCGTAATTAATTGCACAACAGATTATTGATTATTCACGTTCGCAAAGTATGAAACCCGCGCGCACAAACGATGTAAGATAGTGCGGGCAAACTCCGGGCCGCGCTAATGACGCGTCGGTTTTCTCAAAGCGTTTCTTGCGCGCGAATGGCGAAGAATCAGCCTGTACATATAGTAAATGACACCTTGTTGATGTATAGAGCAAAAATTTGTTACGATCTTTCCGCTCCGGGAATGTAACGCCTGCGCGTTCAGATCGTATATAATGGAACACATCGCGCAATTAAGTTAAGACCGATGTTGGAAAGTTCATTTCCGATTTCTCGAGAATTCTTTTATTAATATTTCAAGACATTCTTCACACCGCGTGTGTGTGTGCAATTTATCAAATGCCTAATACAATGAGAAAAAAATTTAGGAAGTGTAACTTAGCAAGTGTAAGCGTCAAAAGAGACACCGCGACATGCCCGTGTGTTTCTTTTGTTGAAATTTCCGCGGATCACAGAGATTTTTGCTCGCACATGATAAGAGGTGAGGTTCATCGCCTCGCCGTATTCAAATTTAAGTCGTGATTCGATTTGCGAGATGATATAACATTTGGATTAAATTCAGAACCGAGAAGGTTCGACCAAACCTCAACACGAGGATCTATTTTGTTCAATAGAAATAATAGATTCATATTCAGGAGAGTTATATAGAAAGTATATTGATGAAACGTATCAAAAACAACGTCGTCACATGTGTAACGAGAGAACGTTTACCGCGCGCATTATTCGCGTCGCACGATTGTTTCCGCGTTACGCTTGCGCGCTATAAATACACCGCGAGCGAGGAAGACGTTCTCCGCATATGTTGTGCTTCGCACAAGTAACTCGTAAAAATTTCAAGTGCGCGCCGCTACCCGTTTGTAAAGGCACATATAAGCGACATAGCGCGGTATCGCTTTTTGCTCGCAAGCGATACAGTTACAGTGCGTCGAACGATGCGAGTTGCACACATTTGTTTAGTTGGATACACACGTCCGCATACCTATCGTAGCTTCTCTATCGGAAACGCGCGGCGCGCGTAGACGCGCGAGCGAATAAGCGACTTTGCAACAGTAAAGCAAGCATCGCTAACATTGACTCGGCATTCATGCATTAGCGTGCGCCAATGTAAACGCTCTGCTGCATTCGTGTGTTTCCTTTTCCGCGGCGAACGCGATCGATGGCAAATATTACTTTGGTCAATTTCAGCCGGGAGTCTATTTACTTGTTTGTGGTATCACTTTGCTGCGTCGAGAGGGAAAAGTCTCTCGCGAGAGAGCGAGAAAGAGAGAGAGAGAGAAACGGAGAGGAGAGAGGGCGAATGTGTGGCGAAGGGATGAGAAACGCGGATGCGATTCCACCACACGGCGGGTTTGTGTGCACGCGCGATGATGCGCTTTCGCAACTATAGCGCACGCGCGCGCAGTTACGAATACCGGAGAAGAAAAAAAAAATTAAGCCACTTATCTCTCTCAACGAACCTTTCGACCACTTTCAACTGTTATGATTATAATATATATATGTATATACACACACGCATATGTATAATGATTCATGATTCTCTCTCCCTCTCTCTCTCTCTCGAAATTACTCTCAATTTTGGACTGAGTTATGATACTCGTAACTATGTTTCATTTATGTGACACGACTGATAGCACCGACTGTCACAAATTTTATACCATATTATATACGGTGTATTTTCGTAGTAATAAATTAATTTTGGGGCCGTAGCGTATACGGTGTATTAGCGCACATTCAAAAGTTCTTACAGAGTAGAACACATTTTTAACGAAATGTTTTCAACATTTTCTAACGCGAATTATTGCCTCTACACTCGTGTGCGAATACATAATCTGCTTTTACTACCGGGACTGATAAAATTAATGATGAATAAATCGCGCTAAAATTGTAGCGCTTCTCAATTCCGTTAGAAATGTTAAATAAAACACGCGACTGACAAGATGCGTTTACGACGTCGTTACGGCAAAATCGAAATGAAGATAGTACGACGACGCGAGTCAGTACAGGAAAAACGAGAAGAACTCGGCTTTTATTATCGTCGATTTATTCACGTGGGTGCGCTGCGGTAACGAAGCGATAAACGATTCGAAAGCGCCGCGAAGTACGTGCATGCGAGCGCGCGCGCGGTCGGTCTCGGCTCGGAGGAGGAGGATATCCGCTAATGGCCGCGCGTGTAAACGCGCGTCGTGTAATAATCCTGGCCGACCGCTGATATAAGAACATCCTAGGCCGTGATCTCGGCGTTGCTATTAATGACGTAACGCATTTCTGTGTGTTTCAGGTGCGATGGAGTCTCGTGGAGTCGGCTTCTACTATGAGTTGAGGCTTCGTAATTAATCGTGAGTACGCGATCTTATACATATACATATGTATATATATATACACACACATACACACGCTGTATATAACACATAAGCGACGGTACATAGCAAACGAGTGCTATGTAACCGAGAGAGAGAGAGGGAGACGGGGAGAGGGGGAGACGCGCGAGATCGTTAAAGCGATGTTCGCAGCATACGATCGTCGTGTGTGTAATATCTCTTAAATTGCGAATTTAATATCGCGAATTTTTATCCCCGCGCACGCTTCTCTCATTTCGTAATTCGAGTTCGATTATATTAATTGCGCGGCTCTCTCTCTCTCTCGCGGCTTATTAATCGCGACTTTTTCTCCCTTCTCGCCGTCGGGATAATAGTAGAAAGTAGCTCGCGCGGTGAAGTTTTCGTAAGTAAGACGAGCGATGTCCGATCGTTGATCCGTTTCTCTCTGCCGCGAGAATAAATGTGCGTTAAGAATACGCGTCATTCATTAATGTTTTAGTATCGGGTTTTCTATTTTTATCCCGCGAGAGTTATATACACAGAGAAAGAGAGAGAGAGAGAGAGAGAGAGAGAGAGAGAGAGAGACAGAAAGAGAAGAAAAGAGTTATACTTCGACATATACTGCTCGCGTACGTGTGCGCGAGTGTGTTACGTCTATCTTTTTTTAAACGTCTCATAAAATACGCCGCTTTTAACTTCCGATACGACTATAGAAACGCGACATTGTTACACCACGTGTCGTTACAAACAATACAGTTATATAAAATTCTATTGTGACTGTTTTTTTTTTTTTTTTTTTTTTCGCAGTGAGAGCGACGAACATGCATATAAAGTTTATGGAAACAAGTTTTTTTTAAATACCGTAGATTGTATGTACAAATTACAATTAAATCGTTACATATTCCATTGAACATTGTCGGTTTTTCATATTATTGAGAGAACGAATTTGTTGAAATGATTAATTTCTCGCGAAAAATTACCGACGCGTATTTCGCGTTTCGAACACATGTTTTTGTCTGCAAGTTCTTTCGCATCCCCTCTGGTGGTGGTGCTGCTGCAACCAGAAGTAGAGGGGGAAGATCTGCATTTATTGCTAAAATAGAGTGCCATTCGAGCGCTAATACAACTTCATTTTGCAATCGCGCTTCGAATCCGATTCGCCACGACGAAGCGGGGGCGAGAGAGAAACGATGGCGGATTTTCACCACGTAGGCGTCGACATTCTCCAAAGAGAGAGAGAGAGAGAGATTATGGCGCTCGGCCCCGGCGCATTTCTTCGTATCGATCGCCGTCGCGAATACTCCCACATAATTCGCTTATTACAGCTTCCGCGTATCTCCGCGCGTTTTCTCCACGGCATTCCCAACTTCTCGGAAAAAGTATGCGCGCTCTCTCGGTCGGGAGAAACTCGCTTGTTCGCTCGCTCGTCCGCCCGCCCGCCCGCCCGCTTGCTCATCCGCACGTTTGTCGCTTCTCGTGTTCTGTGAGCGCGAGCATCGCCGCTATAATTGCAACCGATGCGACGTATGTACGTTAGCATGATGACGCTCGGTCGCCCCGTTGCGTACGCGCGCTCGGTGCACCGAATGTGTGCATGTGCCATATCTATGTGTATTTGGCGCGCGCGTGGGGAAGTCCCCGTTAACGGCGCCGTAGCGTTCATGCAACCGTCGTATTCGCGCTGGTTGGAAAGAGACGGACCGAAGGCGAGAGAGTGAGAGAGAGAGAGAGAGAGAGAAGGGATTGGTATGCCCAACGGAGAGAGCGAGAGCGAGCGAGAGAGAGAAAGAGAAATATTGGCGCTTGGGAGAGCGAGAGATTGAGAGAGAAGGAGAAAGAGCGACACACAGAGTAGTCGAGGGATGGTTTTGCTCTGCTGGCTCTGTATTGATTGCTCTGTGCTGCTTCTCCACCTCCACCATCTCTTGCGACGATCTCTCTCTCTCCATTTCTCTGTCTCTCTCTCTACTCGTTTCTGTCCTGATCCCTCCCTCCCTCCCTCCCTCCCTTTTGCCTGTGCCCGCACACACCAACGCGCGACGGTCCGTAATGTCGGTTCGCTCTCTGCGAAACCATCAAGATCCGAGGTCCTCGTTGCGCCACGTATCTCTTCCCTCGAAACGCCCCAACGAGAGAAGAGTCCGCCTGTAATTGACGCAGATAGGAGTGCCATCTGCTGCGACGCGGACGGCGCAGAGGGACGGGGGAAAATGCGCGTAATGCCATCCTCGGCGAAGTGTTCCATGTAAGGATTCATTGAATGGAAAACGAAGCTCGACCGCGAGAGAGCGAACGAGCGAGCAAGTCGCTCGTGACGACACGCTGGCGTGTTTCTCTGCGTCTCGACTCGTCGTCGTCGTCGTCGTCGTCGCCGCCGTCGCCGCCGCCGCCGCCGCGTTGATGCTCGGCAGCAGTCAAATGCTGCGCGTCTTAGCAGAGACGCGCGTATGGTCTTTTCGTTTTCGACATCTACTTATAGTATGATGGAAGTGCGCATCAAGCAAATTTTGAATGCCGCGCGCAATAACATGAGATTGTGCTGCATGCGCGAAATGTACAACGAATCCAAATTAGAGAATTAGTGTTGAGTTTCGCGGGATCCTCTTACGCGGAACGCGAGTTCTCGCGTGTCACATTATTATTATTATTATGTCGTATTTTTCCGTACGCAGCGCAATACTGAGTTTTTTCATGCTTTCAGTAACTGTATAGTATACATAATGTATACATATAATTGAGAGAAAAAAAAGAGAGCTAGAGAGAGAGAGAGAGAGAAAGAGAGAGAGAGAGAGAGAGAGAGAGAGAGAGAGAGAGAGAGAGAGAAATGTATCAAAACGCACGTTATTTTATACTTATTAGATTACACTGAACGAGCAATGAAAAGATTGGATTAAACTGCGATGAGATTTATGTGACATTCGTGTTACGATAACGTCATTAAATAATATCACAAAGCACGCTATTAAGATGGAGAGAGTTTTTAATTTATTTGATACACTCTATTAAACTTAAACATCATAATTCTAACTAAACTGCAAAATAATTTAGTTACAAGTGTTCATTAAATTTCTTTGATTATTTTATCTTTTTCTTTCTCTTTCTCTTTCTCTAAACATACTTCGTTAAACTTACAATTTAATATTTGTATTATTTTCTCTCCACACACAACACACATACACACACACACACTCAAATGTGTACCAACACGGTAATCTCTTTTTTTAATATTATAAATATACAGTTGTATCTGTTCTTCCGGGCGATGAATTATGAAGATCACTCTTTTTATATTCGTAAACATGAACGTGGTAATATATGTAAACGCAATTTTATCTTATCGTTTTGTTATTGTAATTCAAAGTTTTTGCAACATTTTCGAGATGAAATTTTGGGGCTCGGCGCGTAAACATTATTATATTCACGTACATTCTGGTTTCATTACGGTAATTAACGGGGACAGTGATGGACTTGTGTTGAAAATTGGTGTTCTATTTAAATTTGCTAATTACTGTTACGATATATATATGACGATACGATTTGCGTCACGATAAAAACATCCATAATACAAAGTTCGTGCGACTGTGTGTTTTTCTTCTCGAAACGCGCGCGGGGAGAGCGGAATCGGGTATAATTAACGTATATGGAAGTACTATCTGATGCGGCACAGTGACATCGATGCGACACTCGTGAGTGCGCGTAATTACATATCTTGCTCGTGGTCGTGCGTGCGCAAATGAGTTTGCATAAGAATGTTAAACCAAATTTTCACGATGTAGGTTGACCGTGCGGGGAAAAAAAAACCTGATATTGTCGGCGTAATTGTATGTGGTTTTTTTTTTTTTTTCTATTCGTGTTAAAATATATATTTGTATGTGTGTATACACGTCAGATAGATGTCTTCTTCAATCTTTGTTTTTGTGAAAAATTAGAGCTTCGTGATTTTTTATAAAGTTGATTTATCTGCTGTCTAAGTTTTTAGCTCATTGCGCTTGTTGCGACGAGAGCTATTCGCGTTCTTTAATAAGAACGAGATATCCGAAAAGCGGAGAGCAAAGTAATCGTAGAAATAAACGCAATAAATCGAAGTCGAACGCGGGTATTCAGCGCCAAGGGTCGCTTCTCATGAACAAACGGGGCGCGCATTTCTGTCGTAAGTTCTTTTCTCTCACGAACGAAGACGACGACGACGACGACGACGATGCCCCAACCTGGCACCGAGTTTTTCCCGGCCGAGGGAAAGGAGCGTAATACCGGTCGAGAAATCGATGGTCGACCCGTGTCTCTTCCTTTTGCTCTCGTCCTTTCGCTCGCCGCTCCCGCGCGCATTCCCTTGCCCCAAGGCGTTCCCTCCTCCTTCTCCGCCTCACCCTCCTCGCGCTCGCCCTTCTCGCGCCCTCGTTCCTCGCCCTTCGCTTCCTCACCAATTTACGAGCATCTCGAAGTGTGCTCGCCTAGCTGAAAACCGGGTGGCGGCGTCACGGGACTCGCCCGGATATTCGTCGGACGCCATGCGAATGACGACGATATCGAGTCACGTCGACTAAGAGACCCGAGTAAGCGCGATACTCGCGCCAGTATTTTTCCGCGTATCGACACTTTGTTCCCGGTATATACGCGTTCCATTCACACGTTAATTCTCGTAATTACGCTACGCCAGCATTTAGATGATTAAAGTGAAAATTGAAGTGCTCGTAAAGTTTCCGCTTACCGTCCTTCGAATCGGTATCGCAACGGGAAAGTGTTACTTAAGAGAGAAAACACATGGAGGAATGAAGGTATATCGTTACACACTTGATTACAAGCATCCGTCTCTGCGAGTTGTTCGTGATTTACACGGAAGAAAAAAGTTCTATTCTGGAGAAAGAAAGAGAGAGAGAAAGAGAAAAAAACAAAAAAAGATATATAAAAAACTGTGGCAACAATTACGAGAACTCGCGGTGCCGTATTATTCGGCGCACTCGGCGAGAGATCTGTGTCTAATTGTATATGCTCGTCGACGATGATAATTTCAACCCACGCACTTCTGATGTTTCATCGTGCGCGTGCGCGCGCGCGCGCCTATGTTGTAAGAATTCGGAAATTATGAGGATTCGCGAAGCTGTGCGCAGGAAAGCGCTTGCCACATAAATTGCGGAAAAACAATATTGACACATAAATATGTTTTATCTAATTATTTGTTTTACGATCAATTTAAGAGACCTCTACGATATCACTCGACGATAAAGTCTGTGATCTGTAGTTACAAGCAAGCGAAATGATAGCAGTGAGAAATACTTAGCAAGAAGACGCGCTCTCATCACAATCACTCGAAAGATAATTTCCGGCGACAAAGATCCTCTCCTACGTGGCTTCTTTCGTTCAATTACGAAGGGGCTTCGCGTGACATCACGCAAATCCGAGAGCTCAATAAAAACCGTTGTTGGCAAAAATAATAATAACGATAAAATAATATAATTTTTATTGGGATTTTTCTAAATGAACGCAAAAGTATATTTACAAAACTAATTTATATATGAGAGAATTAATGTTTTGTCGATAGTTTTTTTTATGTGTAATAAAGAGCAAAGCTTAAAATAAAATTCGCGTGTTTGCTTTTGCATTTATATATATATTGATAAGTACATAAATGAACAGATTAATTAACGCAGAACGAGGTATCAAATAAAAGCGAATAAAAATTTTATATATATATATATATCGCACTGATTTTAAAGACGATGGATTTATAAAAAACGCGATCGCGATGTACGTTCCAAAGGTCAATTACGTGGACGCGTGTGTATTTGTGTGTATTTAATTTAGTTTAGTTTATTTACATATTTTATATAGAAAACGATAAAGAAAGGTAAAAGAAATATCACGGCACAACCTGTTTAAAGAGTAGCTTTGCAGCGTGAAAGAAAAATCACGAGGAGAGACCGCGCGAAAGAGACCGCGAGAGAAGTGTATATACGTACAAAAAAAAAAAAAAAAAAAAAAAAAAAAAAAAAAAGAAAAGAAAAAGACAAACTGCCTTTGAAATATTTACAAATCGAATTATCTTACTTTCTTCTTTGTGCCTCACAATATCGCCCCGCTATAGACCGTTTTTCCATCTTGTTTTCATCCATTGAAGTAACGAGAGAGAGAATAAAGGAAAGGGATTATTTATACGTCACTTTCACTATTACTTCGCGGAGATCGATTTTGTACAACTGTTAGATATCTTGAATGCTTGCACAGCTCTTCAACAAGATCGTACAGTTACCGATAAGAACGAGAGGGCTAACTTGAATCGATACGCTTGCTGATAACGCTCGCGTGACGACCGGATAGTACCTGCTGCAACTACGTCAAAATGAAAGCTTGTGATCGCGAGAGCGTGTACAGAGTTGATTTTTTTTTTTTTGGTTTATTCCATGATTGTAACGTAATACACGGGACGGAAGAATAATGTATTGATTGATCAGAATTTTATCATTTTCGGTTAAAAAAAAATCAAACATTTTGTTGCGCATTGCGAACAACGATCTGCGTCTCGATAAAAGACATATTCTTCGCGTAAATATTCGACGTACACGAGATAATCAAAATATTATGTATTACTTTCATATTAATGATTCACTCGTATTTTCCTCCTCAGTGTGCGAATTTCCGTTTTCAACGGAAAACACCGAGAGAGACTGTAAACTCGTCGAGCGCGCGAATTCTTTCGCTTGAAAATACATTACGCCTGCGTGAATAGACGACAGAAAAAGACGCATTGAGACACAGCTTGCTCGCCGTCGGCTACGTACCGGCTTTATTTAAGAAACTAACGAGTTAATAACCGAATGCCGCGTTTCAGACACACAAGTATAAATTCCATTCCGTTTATCGCTGAGAAAGATTATGTATATATATATATATATATATACATATATATACATATCCGCGCACGCGAGTTTTTGCAAAAAGTGCGCCCTTTGAAGACGCGGGAAACGCGTTAAAACGCGTAATTCAACACTCTTGACGTTGCATGTGTACAGCGTGCGCGCGCGCGATACAGTGCGCGAAATGCACGTGCGCGAGAACGTTGGTGGCTGAGGCGTGGATTTTCTCGCTTGAAAAAAAAACCTTACCCCAAAAGAGACACTCGGTGAAAAAAATCATCTCGCTCGGGAGATTAATTAACACGATTGCGGACAAACAGTCGTCTCGCACGCACGGCTCTCTCTTTCTCTCTCTCTCTCTTTCTTTCGTGTGTGCGCTCGTACTTATGATAACTGTGTGACTATGCTATGTGTGCGGCAATAGGCGGCATTTTGCGCAGCGCGTCAAGTCTGGCATCAGCCTTAACTCGTATCCCAGTGAATTCGGTACACACTTGAGTGTTCGCTCGAATGAAAAATAATGTGACACAGAGAACAAAGCGCCGCTGGTCTTTCTAATGCCGTTCCGTATTGAAAATATCGCTGTGCGCGAAACATTTGAATTTGTCTCTTTGAACGTGTCGTCGTCTTCCCTGAGTCACCTCATTCAAGTTACAAACAGAGAATCTATTCGATAAAAAAAAATGTACATGTTTTTCGCGCGTGGTGCGGAAATGCGCGTGTATGATAAAACCGTTGATTTAATCAAAATTCTCATTCAGTGAAAGAAAGTGTACGAGAGAGCAAGCTTTTATTTATTTTTTTTTTTTCTTTTTTCTTCACAATTGCGGTCGGAGTGTCTATATAACACAACAAGCATAGTAATGAGCACTCTTCATTATATACTATTATGGCACAGAGTTCACCGCTCAAACCTAACCTAACTCGAACCTAACTCGAACCTAGCCTAACTCAAACGTTGTAACGATGTGTATATTTATACAACAGCTGGGCGGCGCGCGGAGGGAGGGGTGTGCGCCAGTCAGCTGATTGAAGCGCTGGAGGGGAAAAGATGGGAGGGGAGAACGACCTTTATTTAAAGCGCCGCCGGAGGAAACCTTTCTTCGACTGGTAAACAGTCGTCGAATGCAAATGCGAGCAACGAGTTGCGCGTACGCGCTGCACACACACACACCCACACCCACACACGTGGTGTGTGTGTGTGTGTGTGTGTGTGTGTGTGTGTGTGTGTGTGTGTGTGTGTGTGTGTGTGTGTGTCTTTACGTACGTGTGTACGCGAGAGATGTTTTTTTTTCGCGTCGGGAAATTCCATGAGAAATACGAGCGTTTTCCATAGCATACCTACTTAATTACAGAGTAATTAAGCGAAGAAGACATTCTCTTGCGGAGAACGCAGGCGACGATGTGCTTCTTTGTAAGCTATATTGTACATGGGTAATGAGAAAAATGTCTTTTCGCTTCGACTGTTTTTTTATTAGCGCGGCCACTCTTTGAGAAGAGTATTCGAAATATTCTTTGCGAGTTTTCATTGTGTGAAAATTTTAAGGTGGTTTGATAAAAAAAAAATAAATAAATAAAACAAAAGAATACTTCTTGCGAATCGCATTTGTCAGATGACATTTTAACTACCTTGCGTAACCGTGCGTACGCGCGTTTCATATTTAATTCGTATTTTACTACACAATGAGGTTTAAAGATACACACATTAGGCCTCTCTTAGTCATTCTTATTTAAATATTCACGCGGTTTTCGGGCTCCGAAAATACGCGCACCGATACTCGAAATTTCGAGGTATCAGCCCCGGCGATGGTATGTGCGGACTTCGTCGTAAATATCGCGCCGCGGCGATTACTCGCGAAACCTGTTCCACTCTGTTCTCCTCTCCCTCTCGGGTTTTTCGAGATAAAGAAGAACGGCGGTGAAGAGGCCTTGGCCGTTTGCGGCCGCTGCGAGCGGTGCGGTCTCGCGCGCGATACCTAATGTCTGTAACGAAAACCCATGGTGGATGTGTTTCAGAGGACTGGCATGGAGAAGGAGAACTCCGCATCGGGCGGAGGCGGCGGAGGCGGCGGGGG
>NW_018020691.1:296260-324227 GCF_002006095.1 Pseudomyrmex gracilis
TTTTTTTTTTTTTTTAATTTTTTTTTTTCCATTTTCGCTCTTTTCCACTCCGGCGCGGTAACGCGAGCGCGCCAACGTCGCGATAAGCGGCGTCGTTATACGAAAGGTAGATCGAAGAAAGAAGTCCGATAATAATAGTAAGCGCGCGCGCGCGCGCGCTTCTAATGGTCGATTTCTTCGGTATATTAGTTCTATCTGTAGAAATAACATCGTTTACATTTTGTCTCTTTTACGGCAGTCCCCCGTAGCTATCGCGCGGATAACTTTGACATTTACAGATGAAGAAATCGGGTGAAAACAGCGCTAATAGAGTGTAAAGCGCGGCGTGTGTGTGTGTGTGTGTGTGTGTTACGCATATAACGGAACTTGGGAGAAATAAAAAATTTGCGATAATAAGCACTTTCTCGTTTGTAGCGCAACAATGGCGTTCGTTCGTTAGAGCTACTATTGCGCGATCTCGTTTGTATCTCGCAACGATTTCTTCTTTCTTTATTTCCGAAACGATACTATCGTCTTTCGTTTTTTTTTTTTTTTCTTCTTCGCCTTTTATTTGATCCCGCGCGATCACGCATGATATTGTTCGGACGAAACGCGGGCAAATATATTTTTCGTGTAACGAGCGCTCGTGGGATGCGCGCGTGCTTTGTATTTCGAACGGGAGGGGAAATAGGGGTATGTGCGCGCGAACGAGCGAGCGAGCGATCTTCGACGGCACAATATTTGCCGGCGTGAGTTATGATGCTCGTCCACGAGGGAAGTTTGCTCCCGGCTACTTCGATTTCGGTCGTCGAATCACGTTTCCGCGCGGAAACCAGTTCGTCTTCGCCGCTTTTGCGATCGAACTGTGTCGAGCGCAAAACTTGGCGACGAATGAATCGGAGAATTCTATGAATATTGTAGTTCTTTCCTTCTTTGAAGCACGTCTTGCTTTCTCAAATTGTAGACGGCAAACGTAATTTTACACTTTGTTCCTTCGTGCTTTTTTTTTTTACATGTAATTTATTATCAAATATACAAAATTAAAGCGAGCAATAATACAAAACTGTTTGAGTTGATAAGAGAACGCGATGTGTAAGATTTATTTTATAAATAAGAGTCTACGGTAAAACCGTGTGCATCTCAATAAAGTGCATTTCACGGTCCGAGATCGCCGTCTCTGCTATGCGGCGCACCGTTACGAGCTCGCTGTTGCACTTGCACCGTGGATTTACATGGTTGTTCGAGAGCGGGCGTGCGATACAAAGTGGGTCCGGTACGTTCTTGCGCGTCAACGCGATATATCAACGCCGTCTTAACGAGCAGAGGATCTTTCTTCCTCCCCTCCCTCTCGCCTCTCTCTCTCTCTCTCTCTCTCTCTCTCTCTCTCTCTTTTCCTTCCCTTCTCTCTTGCTGCGTCTCGAAATCAATTAGTCCCGTGCGTGCACGTCGTACCCAGCCTTTCTCTCCTTCCAAGGTTATCAAGGCTCCTCCCGAGCCCTCCTCTCGGTCGCTACCTCACGACAAAGAAGAGAACTCTCTCACATTTCGACCGAACTCGGCGTTAGTTCTAGACACGCATCGCTCTAAACTGTTCTTTCCTTTGACTCGACTAAAAGTTACGTTCAAGAACAAGCGATTGTCACGGGTGAGTTTTGTTGTGCGATCAATAAATAAATCATCCTGAGAGATTGAAATTTCTTGAATTTATCTTCCGACGCGTCGCGCGTCGGATTTTTCATTCGTTAGACGAAATTATCGCTCACTGCTTTCCCCGTTCGCGGGGAAAACACTCGCGTTAATGCATTCGAAGAAATGCGTTGCATAAATGCCCCTGAAGGGGATATATTCCGCACCCTTTTATTCCTCGTCGTTCGTCTCGATACTATTTCCCGTTTCCGCTCGCAGATTACGAGGGGACTCCGTCCTCTTTATTTCGTTCGCTTCACCTTCGACCCGTCGTTCTTCTTCGTGTCTCCTGAGCCCATCGCCGCGCTCTTCTTCCTTCGGGCGGGAACCTCTCTCCCGTCCGTCCGTTCCCCTGTCCATTGCTGTCATCCGTCTCCGTCTTCGGCGGTGACTTCTTTCGACCGTGCCCGTCTCGCTCGTTCCTCTTGGAGCTCCGCGACGCGCTTTTTCTCGCTCCGGGTTTAGGTCCGTAGGGCTTTGGGGACGCAAGAACGAACGAACGAGCAAGCGAACGGACGAACGCAACCAGCGAAGCGCGGTTCTCTTCTCTCTCTCTCTCTCTCTCTCTCCCTCCCCTCTCTCTCTCTTGCCCTCTGTCGCTTTCAGGCAGTCGCCGCTCGTTCGTTCGGTCGCTTGCTCGCTCGCTTGCACGCTCATTCGGCCCACCCTCCGTCTCCCTCGCTCTTCGCCAGTTCTGTATATTTATTGATTGCCACCTCACCTCGCCTACCACGGCAGACCGAGGTCTGCGGCAGTTTCCCCACCTCTCCTCTCGCGTTCCCCGTTTCCCTCGTCCCAGCCTCATTCTGCAGCAGCAGCAGCAGCAGCAGCATCGCGCTACGAGAGAAGCCTCTCTGTCCCTCTTTCTTGCTCTCTTTCCGCGTTATCACGCTCCCGCTCTTCTCTTTCTCCCTCTCGCCCTCTTTATCTTGCTCTTTCTTTCGGCCGTCTCTCTCGTTCGCTCGTCGACCCACTCTACGCCCTGCTTCATTCGAAGCTTCGTTCGCTATCCTGCCCTCCATCCTCGTCCCCTCCCCTCTCTCTCTTTCTCTCGCTCTTTCTCTCTCTATCTCTCTCGCAGCCCTGTGGTGCTTTTACCTCCTACGCTCGATACAAACTCGTTGGACGCGGCAGAGTTTTCGTTTGAAGCTACCATCCGGAGCTTGCGAGATATATATACATATATATTTTATATATATATATATATATATATATATATATACTCCCCCTCCCTCCTATACACATCTACACGCTGCCGTTACCGCGCCATCGCCGGCTTCCTCGTCTTGACGTCGACGTCGACCTCTCGGCGTCGTTATATCTCGACGGCGGATGACTCGCGGCGGTGCCAGCGCTGCGGCGGAGAGTGCACCCTAGATGAGAGAGAAGAGGACGCCCGTCATTTAGGCGAAGTAGGGAAACGGAAAGGTCTATGCGGGCAAATGATACTTCGCCGCTGTACCGCAGTTTCCCTACTCCACTCGTGTTATCATCTCTTCCTCCTCTTGGCTCCCTTTATGTGACAGTAATAAGGAGCTCGCGCTCTATCTCTCTCTCTCTCTCTCTCTCTATCTCTATCTCTATCTCCTGTCTCTCACTTCGTTATATTCTAAACGCAATTAGTCGCGATAACGAGAGGATCTGTGCGCGTTGAAAACGTTTGCGCGCGAACGACGAGGATGCACCTAGATGAGAATCGATGTGATCGAACGAGAAGAGGGTCTTCTGTCGCAAAACAGAATTAAAATTGCGTAAAGCGCAATATTGGAATAACAATGATAACAATGATAAGGTGGTGATTTGTGAGAAATATTATTTGTTTCTTCAATTGTTGCTCGTCACAGCGATACTTTGTGACGACGTTTATCAGCCCGGCACTCTTATCTACTCGCTCTCGTTCGAGACCCTCCCTCCGCGTGCCGCACATGCGGCGTCATCGTTAGTTGGTGTCGCGCGTCGCAAATAAAACCCTGTCATTCGTATAGGAAATAAAAGACGAAGAATCGAGCGCACACACCGGCGGGGAAAAATTGCTATCTCTTTTTTTCTCTTTTTCTCTTCCTCTCTCTCTCTCTCTCTCTTTCACGTTGCCTCGCACGGTTCTTTGTGTTGTTCCTGTTGCGTTCGCCCGTCTCCCTTGCGCTTCTTTCTCGCCGCTCGTTTGCGATTCCATTGCTCTGTGACCCTTCGCGACCTGACGGTTTTACCACCCACACCCCGGCACGAACGAACACCGCATCGGTCGAGCCACGGTTTCCTCTTAAAGCTCGTTTGTTGTCGAGCTCATCGTGGCCGCCATGCGCGCCGACAAACTTCGATCGAAGACGTCGGAGAACGCGGAGACGCGAATTAAAAACACACGAAACGATTCAATAAAAAACTTATCGCGAAATGTTCTTGGCAATTTGTTTTTTTTTTGTTTTTTTTTTTTTTTTAATGCGCATTTAACGTCACTTCCCGAATGAGATATTTCCTGAATGTTATTTTTGTAAATATTGCAGAAGTTTATCTTTAAAAAAAGTGAAAATCGCTTTTATCAGTATTGTGTCGAGTTTAATTACGCACAACAGCTTTTCAGGTAGCGATCGTGTTTCATTTTGAATAACCGCACGAGTAGTTATCGGTCATTATTAGCGTGTCTGTACCCATAGATTATATTCGCGTTATCTGCGTATTAGATTGTATCTAAAAAGATATATAATTTCACGATCTATAGATAGTCTACATGCATGCGTAAACTATTGTGTCATTTGCCGCAATAACACACGTGGCCGGTGAGTGCGAGGATGCGTAAATGCGAGTACATACTTTAACTCGGCGGCGCAAGCGACGCCCACTCTCTCTCTTTCTCGTTTTATACGTGCGAGAGAGCGATTGTGTGTCGGTCTCACACGTGGCCGCTGGTTAAATGTGACAGAAAGAGAGAGAGAGAATCAGGAGCGTATTATTTAACAAGAATAAACAAAACATAAAAGGAATAATGAAAGTGACACGTGTTTCTCTCTTTTTACTGCATTAAACAATATTCGACGAAGAAAACTTTTGATCATTAATTCTATTTAATCATTGACTCACAGTTATTGGATAAATTTGCTCTGACTTTAATCATACATATTGTGTACTTTGTGTTTTATTTAGTATTGTTTTTTTTTTTCCCATATCCTTGTCGCACCGGCAAATGAACAACTGAAAAATGTCGATTTTACAAGATCGGCACAAATTTCACGGGGAATCCACATTAACTCGGAATTTAAAATTTATTACTGTTTGCGCGCGCGCGCTTAAACTAAATATTTTCTTCGGTAATATTGGTTATTGGCGCACATTATATTCTTCTCCGCGTATGCGTGTGTTTGAATAATTACTTCGATAAATAAAATATACGAATCTCATGTATAATCTGTGTTCTACGCGTGTGCGGTATTGTTTTTATTACTTTTCATTTTGTGTGTTTAATCTATCTATATATGTATGTGTATGTATATGTCGTTCGTGTATATCTTTGTTGTTACACGTTCCATTAATCCAACGCGAAATTAATAAAAATCAAGGATAAAATTTGCGCGCGGCGAAACGGCGACGCGCAAGAGAACACAAGAGAGAGAGAGCTCTACGCCATTGGCACGAATGCAACGCGCGCGCCGATCGCTCTCTCGTTTCCACTCGCGCGACTTGATAAATGCGTTTACCGTGCCTCGAATTCAGTATATACACGCGGTTCTCGAGGCGATGAAAAAAAAAAAAAAAAAAAAAAAGAAAAAACCGATTGCGAGGGAGAACGGGGAAAGATGGGGGAGACACACGTATACGCGCGCGTGTATACGTGTGTGTGTGTGTGTGTGTGTGTTATCCCTCCCGTGAGTTGTGTTGAGACGCATCCAGCCGAGAAATACAAAAATATCAATCGACTCTCAGGAATATAGTGCGCCCGCGCACTCCCCCATTCTGCTCCCCTTTAAAACATTAAGCCGCTGAATTATGTAGCTGCGAGAAATTTCTTTTCGGGATTGCGTTAGCGGTAAGAACCTTCCGCGTGCCTTTACGGCAGCGCGGCGCTGCATAATGCACGCGCGCAGCTGCATCTGGACTTCTCGAACCGGACGTTCCGAGATACCTTTCCGAGTATAAATTCATAGTAATTTCTTCCTTATCGAGTGATCTCTTGTATTCCGAAAAAAAAAACGAGAAGACTGAAAGGAATAATAAACGCTCTGTCGCGCACATGACAAATACTATCGTGTAAAAAAAAAAAAAAAGACGATTTTTTTGATTCAACGCGAAGAAATATGAGAATAATTTTTTTTTTTTTTTTTTTTGACACTATCACTCAAAAGCATCAGCGCAAAAAGTACGTCTATTTTCGATATTAAATAACGAAAATGATTTTATGCAAGAAGTTAAACACAACTGTCCGGCTATTTGCGAGCTGAAAAAAATCGCATAAATAGCAACAACGCGGAAAGATCTCATGGAATAAAGAAAACATAGATCTCGCGCACGTGAATGACCTTTAACCTATTAATTATCCTCATCTATTTACGTAACACAATATCGTTTGTGTGTAGTATCGTGGCTGCGTGGATTCTGCTTACGCACGTGGTTCGTGCACACCGGGTGTCTCGGAAAATTTTGCGACGCGCCGCAACGCAAATCTTAGAAATTGTTATTTAATAAAGCGATTTGAACAAAATTTAGAGTTTTTTTTTTTTTTTAACACAAGCAATCGAGAGTGTAGAAAATTGAAAAGCGATTTGCGCACGTTTGAAATGACGTTCGACCCTCCTGTATATTTTTATACGAATTATCTGATTTCTTCATCGACGCGCGTCTCTGATCCGCCCATCTGCCGATCGTATACTTTTTCACGGGGTCTAAACGACCCGTCGATGAATCGATATAACTTCGTGGACCTTCTCTAAACTGCAGTTTCGTCAAGTTTACGTTACAGTTAATAAACTTACGCGCTCACTCGATTATATCCCGAAGAAGGAAATTCGCAAGCTATACCGGGAATAACGTGATTAGGCGGCACAGAAACGAGTTAACCCGGAGGCCACCTTATAAACATTGATCCTCTCTCCACCCACGTTGATGCACGAGCTGTGAGAAAACACATTTCTCGCTTTCGAGATTCGACGGGTGCATTGTATAAAATAAGGTTTTTTTAATATTTAACCGAGATTGTGTGCGCGTGTGTGTGATGCGTTTTAATTAAGTATGTTATAAGAGAGCGTCACGCGTGTATTGAGAAAAAAAAAGTGCACTCTTTACGAGATATAAAAGGTTATCTATGTTCAAAGGAATATAAAAAAAAGTATAACATAAAAAAAATTTTTAATCTTGAAACACGTATGTGTATGTAGAATATTTACATTGAGCGCGCGCGCGCGAGGAAACGCATCGTTATATCATTACAAACAAAAATACGGAAAAGAGATTTGTTTTCAATTTAAATATTGGAAAACCTTGTTTTTTGTGTGCGAATGAAAAACAAAGGTGTATATAAATCCCACGTGTAAAAACGTTAATGTGTAATAATTTAGTATATTTTTTTCAGACCCCGTTGCGTGTCTCTCATAACATTTTCTTAAGAACTCGATTTTTTTTTTTTTTTGTCACGTGTCACACGATCAGCTGTGTTTTGGGCGTCAAATCGCCTAACCATTTCGGCGCGTTCGGGTTCAATTCTCGACAATACCCGGTTCGTCGCGATGCATTCGGCGCAATCCCCAGTAAACGAACGGCAAGACTGCGCTTCTCGTGTCCCGTAAACGAAATTAAACGGATTTGGAGACGAGCCAGCCATCGTCGTCGCGTCGCTTCGCTTGTCTACCATCTCCCCCTTTCCTCTTTCCGTCGTCCTCTCTTCTCCTCCCCCGCATTCCGATCTCTCGATCGATCCTCTCGTCGTCTCTCTCTTTCTTTCGCTGGGTCACAAAGGATCCGGATGGCGGAGAATCGTCGTCCCTCGGTACGGGATTGGACAGTTATGATCCGAAATAATGACGAGGTCGCGTCGAGACAGAGAAAAAGAGCGAGAGAGACAAACGCGTGGACGCGCGACCTCGGATTTTCTCGTATCGACTTTGGTATTAGGCCCGAGCGCGAATAATTGCGGCTTTTTACTGACGTCAAAGCGTTCGCTGTCTTTCTCTCCTTTCCTCTCGAAGAGAGCGAGAGAGCGAGAGAGCTCTCCGTGAGTGTGCGAGGAATCCGCGGATTTTAGCGTGTGTTTGATGTTCGCTCGACTCTCGCTCGTTGTAACTCATTACCGGCGTCCGATGATGGACGGAAAATGCGCTTCGCTCCGCTGTGAATTACATTACGTGCGAATTACAGTTTGCGCACTGTAGTTACAAACGCGAAGCGACAAGTGCACCTAACGCGCGACAAACTTGCTCTCGCAACGCCGGCGCGGCAAACGCGCGGAATTTAACGTAGAACAGTTTGTGCGAGAGGGGAAGGGGAAGAGGAGAGGGAGAGGAGGGGAATGCAGACTTCGAAAATAATACGCCGTCGCCACCGAAGTTGCAAAATCGCAATTTTCGTCCGGCGTTAACCGCGGTGTCGCGATACATACACACACACACACGAATACAACACAGAGTTGGTCGCGCAGGGTCTTGTTAAAACATTTTTTTTGTTTTTTGTTTTTTTTTTTTAAATTAATTTTTCGACACCGTGTGACGTGTGTGCGTCCGAGCGGTTGTTTCAAAGCCGTTAATTGGAGGCGGAAATGCTTTATTAAGATCTCTCTCTCGTTCGGGGCGGAACCGTTTTTCCGCGGACGTGCGTTTTCCGTGAACGCGCGAAAAATATTGTGTCGCCAGAAGCGCGACATTTTGCGCTGAAAATTCATCGCGCGCTCGAAATGAATGAATTATATACCGCGTCTCTGTGTCGATGACTACACACAACAAGTTTAAACCACGTCACATTCAATAAACAATTGTTAAATAATGTCACGTTCAATAAACTATTGTTGCAGGTATCTCGTTTTGTTGTTAGATAAACAACTTTATATTATTAATTTTGACAATACGATTCTTTGTAGTTTTTGTTTGCGCGTTCTTATAGATCAACTAGCTTCTGGATTATTTATTTATTTATTTTTTTTTTAATTATTTCTCGCAACCGCAGATTCTGACAACGCGCGCGCAAATAATTTAACTGTGTGTTAGGAATTTTGCATGTACACACGCATGGAGAAAAGAGGAGGAAGGGTTTAGGATTGGAGAAGGCGTTAGACAACCGGTGAGAGATTTCGAGTGAATTTATTGGACTCGCGCACAGATGCCGACAACAGTTTATTCCATAAGACCGATATTTTTGCGCGAGTTTTGCGACTTATAACCCTTTGGGGTCTTCGGGTCGTGAATTACGTACGGTTCCAACATTTGTCCCTTCTTTGGGGACAAATTTATGACCGATAAAAATCGCTCTCGATGTTTTTTCGTCGCTCTACGAAGTATTCGCGCTTAATTTGACACAGTACGTATCTTGCGATAATCGAGTTTTGATCGAAGAAGCAAACAAAAATTTCTCAGCACTTGAAGTAATTTTTACATTTTAGTTTGGTGCGAAAAATTAAATATAGTTTTTTTTAACGCGCGTAAATAACAAACATATTTTTAATTTGAAGCAAAACTTTATGATTATAAAAGTTTGTCGAGAATGTTTTTGCTCTTGTTTTACACACGTATCTAATTGTTACGCGTTACCGCACGTAGATCTTCGCGGAAGTTTTGCCGGTTGCGTAGCGACGCGCTTTTCCAAGTCGCAGATTCGCGCTGTTGCGTTGACGCCGCCGTTGGTCCGGGCTATTTTCTTCCTGGCACGTTCCTGTCGTCAGGTCTGGTGCACCGAAAAAATTTCCAGTCGTATATTCCTCGCCCCTAAAATAGCGACTAGAAGTTACGTTATTACGCGCTGTTCCGCAATAGTCGGCGGTAGCGCGCTTGGCCATTTTCAATCCCGACGGCGCGTCCGCGAGGAAATTACGAGCGAGTAAATGCGCGTGTTTCCTACGCCGCGCGCTTTTACCGCGAAAAATCGCATGACGTGGTTTTCGACATCGATCGTGAGAGAGAGAGAAAGAGAGAGAGAGAATTAACGTTGTAAACAGATTATTGGAAAGGTCGATAAAATGCAGCTAACCGTGGAAAAGCGATTGTAGTTGTATTATCTGGCACTTAAAAATCGGTTATCGGTTAATCAATTCCGTTAGAGCTTTTGGCAATCTCTGATGTGTGTATTATGGACTTTTCTTTGAGGGAGAAAAAAACTCCAAACTATCTCAATTATCCAAATTATCTTGATAGGGTGATAATTTTTTTTCTATTTGTGTGTGTTTTACTTTGAAAAGTTAATATTGCGGCTTTGATATAACCGACAATTTTTCTTCGGCGTCGCTGTGACAAAGCGCCGCAACGTACGGAAGCGGCGACGTCAAATGTTCTTCCGCGTCGCGGCGCGCCTCGTAATTTCTCGCTTCCGCTCTGGTCTCTCGCCGTGTAATAGTTGCGACCGTCACAAGCGCCAAAAAGTATCCCCGGGTATATACACGCAAGTCTGGTTCTTCGGGGCGAGAGCAAGGGCGAGCGCGCCACTCGTAATCCCCCGTAGTCCTCCTCTTCCACCACCGTCGTCGTTTGCGCCGCGCGCGCTCATCAGAGCCCCCGTGTATATCTATAATACGCACACGTCGGTCGCCCCGCGTCTTCTCTCCACCTCGTCCTAAACCCCCCACAGGCCCGGCTCCCGATCCCTCCCCACTGGCCGGAGCACCGATCGATTTAATAACACGGCCATTTTCCCGGCTCACGGACCGAACGAACACGCTCCTATCCCGAGCGACCGAGATGTTGCTGCTGCTGCTGCTGCTGCTCCTCTCATCTCGTTTCATCTCGCTTAAGCCCGCGGCACACGGAGCGTGTTTTGTTGCCAGTCGGTTGGCGTTTCCTTGCCAGAGCTGCTGTGCCATGGCGCTATGCATAGATCTCCGCCGTATGTGCTTGTATGTTCCTTGTTGTGTGTTCCTATATAGGTTCTCTATAGGGTCTCTCGTTTTTCGTTTTTCGTTTTTTCACAACTTTCCTTTTCCATCCCGTTTCCGTCTGTGATGTGATAAGCGACAACGCGACGCGGAATCGTCGAGCCTTTCTGACGAAAATATTCAGGATTCTCATCCCGTTACGTCTCTATTTTAGAGAAAAATCTACACAAAGGGGCATTTGTAACACGAGAGCGGGCAAAACGATGGGGCGCTGATCCGACTCATTAAAACGTGTTTGCGAGGATGGGGAGAAGAAGCGGGAGGAGACACGTGTGTGTGTGTATATTCTCTGTATGTATTACGCGTCGGAGTTTCAGCTTTGCTTATCGCGAAGATAGAGCCGCGCACAGATGACGACGCAAGCCGGGGCGCGCTGCGGTTTTATTAGAAGCGCGCTCGTGGAAACGTGGACGTTTCGGGGGCGAGCAATTCCGATTTAAGCCGCGGGATGTCAACGATCTACCGGTCGGACAGAGAGAGAGTCTCGCCGGCCCGGATTGGCAGCAGCTAAATTTACTATGGCATTCGATATACCTGCGGATAAACGTACTGCCAGAACCATGTGTTTAAATTATATCGTGACGGATTAATCGTCAATCGATTTTCCCTCACCTCTGTCTCTCTCTCTGCGTTGCTTTTGTCGTTGCGGCAGCAAATCCGAATCTCCGCCTCTGCCGCGCGCTACGACTGTTGCATAAAATGTCAATTACTATGATAATACGTGGGGAAATAACGATATCGAAATAATCGCGCTGCTCTTGTACGAGCGCGCGAGAGACGAAAAATTTAAAAACGAACAAATAATTCGACGCGCTAATTACCATTCAATTCTTTATTGTTAGTTTCTCCCCCCCCCCCCCGTAAACACATTTGCGTTTGCGTGTGTTTATTCAATTCATATCGCGCCGAGAGCGGCGATATAGGTATACACGCGATGATGAAAAACAAAGGCGATTTTTCTTGATATCCGTTTGCCTTGAAACTCGCGAACGAAGTGTCGACAGGTCGAAGTGCGCGCGGAAAACTTTCCTAATGCGCGGCCGCGCGCGCCCCCTCTTCCCCCGACGCGCATCTTTTTCGAGTTTTATAAATGGACTTTCATTTTCGTTGCGGAGCGCGAAGGTGCAACGATATAAAACAGCATTTAAGCGTTCTTCCACGTACTTAACATACTACTTGACATTTACATTAACGACATTTAAAAACAATTTGTGTGCGGAATGAGACTGATGACTTAATTATCCAATTAATTAAAAACAAATTAGTGCAACTGTTTAGTCATCTTTCTGAAGTTCTCCGGTTTTGTAGAAACGAATTAATATTCTTATTTGGATTGGCGAAAATTTGTATAAACACGCGTCTGCGCTTTTTGGAAATGTGCGCAAGAGTCGAATGATCGAATTTACGTTCAACATTAATCGATGAAAGACTCGAGTTTTTTTGCCGCTCGAAAACAACGCGAAAGATAGAGAAAAAGATACACCAGAGGGAACAAAGATAGAGTTCTTTATTAGCTCGGCACGAAAAACAGGAAATTAGCGTCGCGACGCGTCGCGAGCGTCCAAACGAACGCGACAGCGGCAACGATGACGTGTGCCGACCGGACGAACGACGATGACCCCACCACACATACATATATTCCCTCTCTTTCTCCTTCCTCTCTCTCTTTCTCTCTCCATCTCTCTCTCCTTTGCCCTCGTCGCCGACGATAGTCTATATATTCTCTCGTGCTCCTCCGCGACCCCCTCCATTCGTGTTCGCGAATGCTTAATCACAAATCGATAGACGTGACGCATCGTCGCGGTTTGCGAGAGATACGTCAACTTGCCGCCGCTTCGGCTTATCTGCGTTTCCGAACGTTTTCGTTCGCGCGAGTTGGTCGGGGGGCGGCAGATTAAGATTTAACTAGCGCGCGACCGACAATCATCGCAGTCGTTGGCGATGATCACGTCTCGAAGCACGTTTCTCTCTCCTATCCGTTTTGTCGCTCCTGAGTGAATCCGCCTTTAAATCGCGTATACGAGATTTTCGCAAACGTGTGAGAAAACTCGAGCAAATCTGTGACGATATATATAGTTAAGTACGCGCGTGTAATTAGAGAGATATTGAGATTATAGTGACGTAAGAGTAATTTGGAGACACATTTCGAGAAAACTTTCTTGCACAGCTTACTGTAGTTGAACTGTGCAACATACATGTGGATATTACCGGGCGATGTTACGACGACGCGAGGGAGAAAGAGAAGTCATGCGCGAGCAGAGTGCGGCGCAATTACGTGCGAAGATAATGGTTTGTATTCTGCGCGTACTGGCAGAACGTTCAGAGTGTGTATGTTCTCACCTGATTCTCTTTAGGAGCGGGAATTGCTCTTGTGCTTAAACCGTGAAGAGAAGCATCTTCTCGAATCCTCCGCGCGCACGTTTTTTTTTTTTATGAGATTCTTCGAAAATTTTTAATTAAACATGAAATAAGAGATTTAACGTCAAAATAAATTTTACATACGTCACTTATAATCTAATAAGAAATAATAGTTAAATATATAAGAGATAATATATATAAGAGAGAGTTTGTTTTGAAAAAATAAATAATTTTGCAATTTTACAATTATATACATCATACGTTAAAAATCCACGCGCGATGACAGATATTGTCATCTGGTATAACCGATGAAAAAAATGTATATAGATGGTTGTGCGCGATATTCTAATTAATTTTATGTAGAGACATAGAGACGCCGGTCGATTGTATCGATCACGGCAAATTATATGTCGCGTTACAGTAATTAGCGGTTAAAGAAATAGTAGATCTTTGCACGCAATGATACGCGGCTTGAAGTTACGTTAGAAAATGAAGAATAGCATTGAAATACGATTTGACACGACTTACGTTTATCATAATACGATCTGAAAGATAAGCGCACGAATGTATATTTAATTAAACATGCTAAAGCGGCAACTTAATATAATATAAGTGTAACAAGATTCCAATGTGAAAATCTCTCTCTCTGTCGAGATTACGTAAATTATTATACCACGTTTGCTTCTTATAAATAGATTCATTTTTTACGTGTATTTTAATATTGGAATGCTGACAAGAGAGAGATATCAAGTCTTTTTATAAATTCAAACAGATAAAGCGTGACAGCCGCATAAATGTGTAACAAGTTCATGCGCATCACATGATGCGCACACATATACATAAAATGAAAAGAGCAAAGAATTTTTTTTTTTTTTTTTTTTTTTTTTTTTTTTTAATTTGATTGTTTTAATATATTATAATTAATTTATTGTATTTAGTGTTTATATATCAATAGTGATTTTATAATTTTCACATTCTCAACGATTGATTTGTGATGTGTAATTTAATTATAGAAGAGATTAAACTCTCGGTGTGTGTTTGTGTGTTGGCTTCTTTAAAAGTCGATTTTTTAAGCATCACACTTTACAACGTCACGCATAAATACATGTTAACGGCGCTTTATGTCGTATGGAAAAATAACGAAGGCGTACAAATTTCAGTCTCGCCCTCCGCTTCTCCGAACGGGTTTATATTTTATCGGCTACTTTTATGAGCTCTAGGCACACGTTACGTCAAACAATACACACTGGCCCCCGAAAATGGAGACCGCGGTTAATGCGCCGCTTGCTTGTAGGTTGTTCGAATAATGGATTGCCGTTAAAGTATCCAGATTAAAGAGGAAGGCACGATATGACTTTCCTCTCTCGTGTTGAGTCATTAAGAAAAGAAAATGTGCGAACGCTATATGTATATGTATGTATATGTATATATATATATATACATATACACACATATATATATATATATATATATATATATATATATATATATCTATATACATATATATATCTATATCTATATTATGTCTATCTATATATCTATATATCTATATTATGTCGGCACCGACAATCGAGGTCAGAAGCCGAGTAGTATATACAGGCTATATTGTAGCATTCAGGAAATTGATGGTCAATGAAATTACCGAGCTCGGTGAATTAAAGCTCAAAGAGTGGTGGTTATATTGATCAGTACTTTTCAGAATGCTTGTGTTACTCCATACTCTTTCCTCTCTCGTGAAAAGAAATGAATATCTCTCTCAACATCTTTATTTTATTTTATTTTTATTTATTTATTTTTTTTTTTGGAACCGCGCCAATTTCATTTTGAATCCGCGCTTTATTTATAGACGTGATGTGTGTGTATTGAGTTGGGAGAAAAATACAAAATAAATGAACACGGAGGAAAAGTTGAATGAGTTTTATCTTATCTCACGAAACATATTGACCTCCTACAGTAAATTCCACGAAAATGGTTTGTAGACCATGCGACAGCAAATAGAGACGGTGAATGGAACTTTGATCCTGCGTGTCTCGTTCACTTGCATTCACGGGAGTGCATTGTAAACACATGCGTATATGCACGTAAACTATTATGCGGCGGCGGTGGCGGCGGCGGTGGCGGCGGCGGCGGTGGTGGTAGCGGCGGCGGCGGCGGCGGCGGCGGTAGTAGCGGCGGCAGCAACGGTGGCTGTTCACTGGGTGAAGCAGTCGTATAAGCCGGAGTACGGAGTTCAACGACCGGTATAAATTAAAGCGGC
This sequence comes from Pseudomyrmex gracilis, assembly GCF_002006095.1. Classification (NCBI taxonomy): domain Eukaryota; kingdom Metazoa; phylum Arthropoda; class Insecta; order Hymenoptera; family Formicidae; genus Pseudomyrmex; species Pseudomyrmex gracilis. Next base: position 311,596 of record NW_018020691.1, read on the forward strand.
GCTCGGATTTCAATGCCACGGCCTTGCTCAAGGCCGCAGCACTCGTAGAAAATCAACGGTACATTTGCGCCGACATTCGCAACAATAAATTGCGCGAATGCTCGAATGTCGTCACTCGTGAAATTTGTAACGTCGCAAGATCATCCGAGTAATCATCCGAAGGCTCGTCGTTCGACAATTTATATGAAAACATTCGCGCGTTAAATTCAAATTTTTTCGAAGAAACTTGCGCTGTAACAATGCTATCGCATACACGAAACGATCTCTTTTAGCTTTTGTTTTGAGAGATATTTTCTTTTTCAAAAATAAAATATGCGCTGTTGCGCCGGTTTTAATTGGTCCGATTAAAAAAAAGCAAAAGGACTATTTTCGATCTAATAAACTTGTTTTTAATTATTTAAAACTTTTAGAAACAAACAAAATGACAATAAAATGTAAATTAAAAATTTAATCAGAATTATACAACTTGTGACTGTTAGCATCTTGGTTTTTTAAATTCAGGTTTCGAATTAGAAAAAAATTAAAGGTTTTTTTTTTTTATTAATTATAGAGAGTTCTTGCACACACACACTTGAAAATTTAAATGCTGCTTCATAATTGATTCTTGACATTCATAAAAAAAGATTAGTCTCATTAAAATCTGTATTTAATTCTTAACATGCACTTGATTTCTAAAAATACAATGTACACACATACACACACGCTCGCGCGCGCGCGCGCACGTATGCATATATGCATGTAATTTATGAGCACTTAATTACTCACACCTACTTTTGCATAACGTTAAAATCTCTCCGGCACTTTGCCGTTATTTTTGCGCGTCACACGAACTAATAGGATTTAGTAGGCATTTTTTATATATAATATTACGAGAGACTCTCTCTTTCTCTCTCTCTCTCTCTCTCTCTCTCTCTCTCTCTCTCTCTCTCTTTCTCTCTCTTTGTGTGCGTGTGTGTGTGTGTGTGTGTGTGTATGTATGTGTTAAAAAGAATAAAAATTAGTTAATTTATCTTTTTACCTTTACGCAAGGTAACTTGTGTAAGTAAAAATTTCATAATTAGATGAAAAATGCAGTCGCACACATATATCTGTGCAAATACTTTTGTTTTATTTCAAATATTCGAAACGTTCCGCACACGTTGGCGGGCATAATATTTTGCGAAATTATTGCGACGTGCTTAATAATTTCCGGGCTCTTTGCAAACATTTGCGATATATTTGTAACAAAATTATTTCGCAACGCGAGAGATGCGTGTTATTCGTCGAGTGAGCGAGATTTACGTATGTATTCGGCCAATTCGTATATGTATAAATTTTTTTTCTGCGAATTCGCGCATACGTTTCATTGCCAGATATAAAATATAATAAATTAACATTATCATATATATATATATATATCTACCTAATACGCGTATTCTATACAACTGCAATATTATTGCGTAAACAAATGAGATATTACGTTGCTTCGAGGTAATTTAATTAATTATTTGCTCAAATCGCCAATGGGTTTTGACGCAATGGTAATAATACACACAAGTACGGGGGGAATCGATGTGGGCAGGAATTAACGGGCAAAGACCGAAGTAAAATTGCTAAAAAAAAAAATCGAATTTTTTCGAAAAAACGAAAAAAACAAAGTTCAGAGTTCAAGTAGTTTTCCGATCGATTATTCTTTAATTAGACCTTACTCTCTGTGACAATGAGTTTTAAGATACACCGAGTGGAATTGAAATTTCACAAAGCGAAGATAAAATTAATAATTAGATTTCACAAATCGCGAAACGCGATGTTGCAATTTACTGCGAACGATGATAACATTGTTTATAAAATGCCCATTATCTTATGAATTCATTTTCGCGGCATTGTCGACTAAAGTCGACAGCCAACGAAAGTGTCGGCGCTTCGCCGTCAAGAAACTTTTCATACGCGGCGGATGACGCGAGGTACCGCGAAGAGGTTAAGATATGTGTCTCTTTCGTAGATTCTCTACCGCGTCGTCATTCTTTCAGCGACTTATCGATTAGTTTCGCTACAAAACATCGATGCCGATCTCTCTCGAGATGACATCGCTACTACTTCTATTGCGCATTCTCATATCAACGATTTGTTAAAAAAATTCTAAATTTGCGGAAGTCGTTCGATTCGTTGTTTTTGCAATATCTCGATTTTAATTTTAGCATACTGGCCTCGAGGTGACAGTCCAGCGTCGTCACTCTTCGGCGGGATGCCGGGCGGTTACGGCTTGGGGCCCCATTTGCCACCGGCGAATTACGCTATTCTGGGCCGGGGGGGCTCAGCGCCCGGCTTCGGAGGCCACACACCAGCCTCGGCGCCACCTCCGTCCCCGTATCCTCACAGTAGCCTCGGTACACTCAGCGTGGCCGCCAGTCAAGCTGCGAGTCTTGGTAAGTAAATTTTCTGCGCCGACCCCCCGTCTTTTTCCTCTCTTCCGTTCGTTTTTTTTGTACACTGTCGCTCTCGTTCTTCGTAAATTTAACCCGCTTTAACGCCATCTACGCTTCCTTCATCGATTATATATCGCGACCGTGATTGGAAACAACGTTGTTTTCTCGGAAAGCGTGTTTCGCAGCAAAGCTGCTTTTTTTTTTTTTTTTTGAGATAATTTGGGATCGTTAGCGTCGTCGACATACGCGGAGCGTGTTGCAAACGCAAAGCACGGATTTAACGAAGAGCTTTCTTTTTTATTTTTTTCTCTCTCTTTGATGACGCACGAGAAAACGCTCTTTTACAGTAGGTATTCAAATTGAAAATATCGATAAGCGAAGATAAAGGTAAATATTTCCAGTGACACAAACAACTAATAATTTTCAGGACAAATTGATAATGCGTGAAATATGTTTGCCCTTTTGTTTACTGATGTTAATATAGTTTTGTGATTCACCGTTTTTATCTTAATTAACGACCGTATCAAAAATTCGTTTATCCACAAAAACATGTTATCTGTCTAAAGTAATCTTTCGGTATTTAATAAAACATTATCAGCGACGATATATAAAAACGATTTAGATGATATTTAGTTTGTGCGCTCTCTCCTTTCTATTCACCGACGTATGTATATATATATATATTTTTTTTTTTTTTCGATTCACTTATCTTAATGACCGTGTTAAACTCTCGTCGTATATCCGCGCACGACGACGTCATTTCTAGAAAGTAATCTTCTTTTGTATCTCCTTATCGACTGAGTCGGGGAGGAACGTCGGAGCGCGCCGAGATCGGGATTTTAAGATCGAATTTCACGGACGGGAGTGGATTTACGGAATGTGCACGAAGGGGATATCCATCGTATTTTGCAGGTATCAATCCGGCGGCCAGTGCAGCATGGTGGACAATGGCCTCTCATCTGGCGGCACACGACTATCTCGCGAGGCTACAGGCGGGAGCAGGACTAGCCGGATTTCCGCCCGGTGTTGAGAGCCTCCTGCCGACCTATTCCACCTCTTTACTTAATCCCCCGTCCCTCTCGTCTCACAAGTCCAGTAAGTGTAAGTAACAACGATTGACAACATCGCATGCCATGCGATCCTCGAGAAACGTCCGCATCTCTGCAAGTCCGCTTTTAATCTCCCGATCCCCTTCGAGATTTAAAAACAGTCGCTCGAAACGGTCGTCAAATGCGCGACGCATCATCTTTCACTTTCTTTTTTTTTTATTTTTTATTTTTATTTTCATACGTTAAAAAGTCTTTTTTCTTGCAAAGTAGCCTTTGCCAGCTCCGATGTGAGCGGAAGTTGAGGTTCTCTTATTTTTTTTTTTTTTTTCCACGAGTTTCGAGTTAAATGACCTGTTAACGTGAACTCAAGACTCTCGTAAACACTCGCGAAACTTTTTTTCCTCCCGGTAATCGATGACGATCTTGGAGTGACGCGGACCTTTTTCGACGCTTAAGCGTATTAAGGACAGTGACGACAAATTGACAATTATGTGCGTTCCTTTTACGACGGTGCAGCTAAGTCAAGCAAGAGTCACAAGACGCCACCGGCCAGCAGCAGTAGCTCGACGACGCCGAGTATGACGAGCAGCAGCTTGCCGGTGACCACTCAACCGCCGGTTACGTCCTCTCATCACAGCACCACGCCGGTCAGCACCACGCCAAATTCGCAAACAAACGTCGTCAGGTAAGAAAGAGAGAAAGAGAAAGAAACTCACTTGTTTCGCAATAAATAACGCGCGACGCTTAAACTATCTAGGACTTGCGCAACGGTTTTGTTCTTAACCCTCCGCAAAATTTTTCTATTTTCACGCTATCGTTTCGTCCCCCGTATCGCAATAGTTCTGCGAAGGAAGGAAGGTGAATATACGCACATATTAGCTCACACATGTGACACGGCTTGCAATTATTTAGAACCTTTAGCTTTTCAAAAGCTGGATCTTGATAGTGTCTCTGGAATACAGAGTCTGGCCATCTCGGTAACATCTTTTCATACCCTTAAAATGGCGGCACCAATCAAAGTGCAAACGGGAGCGCACATACATTTAAAGAATGATAAAAGTAAAATAATTGGAAAACGAAGTTTTCAACCGCAAAATGTGTCTGTTGTATATTAATATTATTAATTACAATATTTAAAACAATATTTATACAACTAATATATATATAATATATGTAATAGTTTATTAATATAATTTACAAAGCTTTATCTCACATATAAAATGAACTTTTGTTAGATCCAAATCTATTCCAATATTTTCGATCCATTTTTGTCTTTTTTCTACATTTCTTGGCAGACAATGCATTGCATATTCTTTCTCCATGAATTTGAACATTGAGGCACACAACAATGAGGCATAGTTTATTCTGTAATTAAAATTTATGATTACAATTGACATTATTTTCAGGTTAAGAAAAAAATAATGAATATATTTTAATCTCCTGACAAATTTTATACTTCCAGTTTTATATATTGTATATTAATTAACTCTTGTTTATTACTTACTTTCTCTTTACGTCTTAATATTACGTCTCGATAATAAAACTTCACTTTTCTAGCAAATTTTTGTGTTACGTCTTACTTGGATCTTACTACATCCCCACTACATTGGCATTCCCACTACCTTTAGACGCCATTTTAAGGGAGATGGCCAGACTCTGTATTCCAGGGACATTAGATCTTGATATAATCAATCTCTTGCAAACGCTACTTACATTTTACTTTGATTATTACTTTAACGTTTTCTCTCAATTGCCGCGCGATTGATCGCATTTGATGTCTTGTCTCCTAGTGATCCTAGCAGTATATTAGGAGGAGTGCGTCTTCCTCCCGACACGGAGATTATCAAGTACACTTCGAGTATAGTCGGTCCGAAGGTTCCTGGTACGACGAACCGTGGCAGGAAGAAGACAATATCCTTGGACACTCCCAGCGTCAGCGTGCATCCGCCGCCAATCCCCGCTCTCAGCACGCATCAGACGAACACAACGTCGTCGTCTTCGTCGCTAATGATAGAACCGAGGAAGTACAATCGCACGGTTGATTCGAACGAGTACAGAGAATCGACGGATCGTGTGGAAGTCATCAAGTTGCCGGCCCACTCGACCAACGGTTCGGTTCTGCCGGCGCCTCCGGTGTTGTACACAAGCAGCAGCGGCGGCGGCGGCGGCAGCAGCGGCAGCAACAGCAGCAGCAACGCCAACAGCAACGTCAACGATTCGGACGCGCCCTTAAATCTGTCGCTGAAGCCCGCCACGACGAGCAGTAGTTCGCCGATTTCTGGTAGTCAGCCTCTCAGTCAGCTCAGTAATTTAAGCCAGTCGTTGCTCGCCTCCGATCGAACGTGTAAGTATAACAAATATCGCGCGGCCGTTATCTATCTACTGCGGTCTTGTTTCCGGTCGTTACCGTTTTAAAACCATTGCGGCCATTGTGTTTTAAAGGCATCGCGTGTTTTTTTGCTCAATAAAAAAATTGTTTGCCAGATAAAGAGAGTTGCAACGATATTTTCGTAAAACGTACAATTGTTCGCTATTTAGATCTTCGTATTGTTAAAAAAAAAATTGTCTAAAATATCCAAGTGTATAATTTCACGTAAATTATATATAATATATATTTTTTGAACGCGAGTAATTAACTTACGAAACGTAAAATTTATTAATTTTCCAATGTTCTCCGTCGCGCAATCTTGACGAATCGATTTTTTATGTAGCGAGACGAAAGCCCGGACCTAAGCCGAGACGAGTTCCGCAGAACTCTGTGCCAGTACCGGCGTCACCTAGTCCTTCTTTGGCGCAACTCTTCGCTGCCGCGGACTCGCCGCAACGGCCGAGTAGCGGTAGCGAGGAAAGCGAGAGCGCGAGCACCGCCACTCATCACAAGGATGGGAGACCGCGAAATCTCGGTCGCGGTGTGTCAAAGCCGAAAAAGAACACGGTTGCGTCGTTGTTGGCTCAAAGCAGAGCTCTAGGGATTAAACCCACCCCGGGTTTGGATCCGAATGTGCCATTGTCTCACCAAATGTCGTTGCTGAGGTCGAACATACTGGCTGCTCAGTTGCACGCTTCCGCCACCGGCCAGAATGACGATAAGAATCAGGTAACTAAACAGATCACAAAGAACCAAATGGTCTGATAAGAGAAAGAGAGAGAAGACATTCTTATCATCATGTGTATTAATTTCAAACATAAAATTTGCACCTCCTCGAACATTGTTTCTTTTAATTCTGACTTCTGTAACCATCTAATTTTCATATTTTTTTACGACTATCTTTTGTGTTAAAGTACTATCATTTGCTAAAGAGGATACAGAAGAAGAAGCAATCTCGACCAATTCGTGCTTCGTGGGCGAGGAATCATGTTCGTTTTTCTTTTTTTTACTTATGATTTCGCACTAAAACCATTCTCCCTATATAGAGATCTTTGCAGGAGAAAATGAAGAACAAATTATTGGAGGCCTCGGGAGAGGAGAGTAACATGGACGTGACCAGCGAGAGCGGCAGCAACACCGACGTTGTCACGGACACCGACGACGACAACGCGGAGGGCACACCTAGCGCGAAGAGGCGAAAACTCTCGTCCGGTCTCAGGCCCAGCGAGAGGGACCTCCAAATGCCGTTGGAGCGCGGATGGAAGCGCGAAACGGTTATCAAGGGATTAGGAAAGACCGGAGTGATAAAAGGCGACGTGTCGTATTACAGCCCCTGCGGGAAAACCTTTAGGAGTAGTCCCGATCTAGTGAAGGTTAGTTACTTAACACAGACAAATTGGACGTGCGTTCAATCAAAAGTGATTTACGAAGATTACGGAACGTGTAGGGCCGAAAATTTGATGACGTACTTTGTTAAAAGTGTTCGTCACGCTGCTTTTTTTTTTATTGATGTGTACTCGCAATAAGAACAATGAAGAAAAATAATTACATATAAAAACATAAGAAGTAAAACTTGTATAATATAGATTTTTTTTTCAGATTTTAGACGAAAGTTCTTTTCTTGAAAATAGATATTCGCTTATTGTATTTTTTTAGTTTTTGGAGCATCAGAATCCCGGCGAATTAACGACCGCCAATTTCTCGTTTTCATCCCGGCCGTTGGTCGGTGAATTTCTTCAGCCAACAATGGGTCTGGCGGACGCTGAATTCGTTAGACTTGGCGCTCAAGAAGTGGCAAGAAGACTGGAAGAGCTGAGAGCGGCCGGCGGTTTCAGAGACACACGGACGAACAATCAGTACGAGAGAGACAAGTTGGCCTTCGCGAAGAAGCTCGCAAAGGAGGAAGCGCAACGGCACAAAGAACAAGCTAGGTAAAGAAATCAATTATTTTAAAAAGGCTGTGATTTATTATTTATTCGAAAGCGTAATGTAAAAAAGTTTGAAGAGATAACGAGTTGAGTGGATAACGTGTTAAAAATAAGTTGTAAAGAAATACTGCACGATGTGTAGAAGTTATTATCCGGTACTGAGCATCTCGTAACGCTACAAGAAGTTAATGATTGTCGATAATAGTCAAATAAATCACAAAGTTTATTGAAGTGCTAATCTCGCCGTTACGGGCAGAAAACAGTTATTTATTTGCTTGTTACAAACGTTAGGCTTGATCGCTTAATCCTCTGGAGTCTCTCACGATTGCAACGCGGTATTTAATTTATAAAACGCGCATTTTTATCTTTTCGTAGATTAATAACAAGATTGTCAAAATCGTAAAACGTTATCGCGATGCAAAACCTCCTCGAAAGCGAGCGTCGCGCGTGAGTCACTGTATTAATTTAGATTTCGAGCCCGGTTCGCGCGAGCGATCGCGAAATTTATGGACAGACAGTCGCGGACAACCCTTGATTAACGATTTGTTCCGAGCGTCTTTTTTTATAGCGCGGTAATGATGCGAAGTTAATGATATCCTCGTTGTAGGCTGATTAAGGAGCAGGAGAAAACGGAGCGGCAGGAAGCCGTGAGACGGGAGCGGGAGATCAGAAATCAACAGCTGCTCGAGGTAAGTCCGACGTCTTACCACCGAATTTCCTTCACGTTTGTCTCGATCTCGTTGTTTCATTCACACAAAAAACTGTTCTCTTATTCTATTTGGGATACTTACGTTTTTTTGTATTTTGTCCACCTGTCGTGCGTGTCGCATGCTCTCTGTGTGTGCCGTGTATTTATACATATATACATATATATTATATATCTTCGTATATATATATATACATCTGTCTATATATACATATTATATCTTTTTTTAATGAATATTCTTGTATAGAAAAACTCTCTTATATATATACTATATATATACGTCCAACGACCCTGTTACAATTTCCAATGTCCCAGGACACACGAAACACCAATAGCCAACCAACAACCGCTAGCGATAGTGACAGGAGAACCCAGCATGTCCTTCCACTCTGCTCCTTAGATCTGATTTTTTTTTTTTTTTTTTTTTTATCCCTCTTTTTAATTTCACCAAATTTTATCGTTAGAGCTCCTCCGAGTCTATTTTTAACCGTTCGTTAAAAACTGTTTGGAACTGCTCGTAATCGAGAGACAAAACTTTGTATCTTTCTTTTTGTAATTATATATAATCTGCGATAAAAAGAGAGTAAAAGAAAAAAACTAGAACTGGATTCTGATTTCGGCATTTATTGTCATATTGTTTAATTAGAAAGATGGAAGTTTTTTTTTTTTCTTTTCATTTCTTTTATCGGTCGATTGTTTCCTTTCGACGTACGCTGAAAAATACACGAGAAGAATTTTCAGTTATTTTTTAAATGGGATGGGGGAATGTGAGAATCGCGAATGAATTAATATGGATGTCAGTATTGGTTTGCATTTCAAAATTCTTTGTGCGATATCCGATATTGCATACACCGAGATATGTTTTGAAACAATTCCGTGTATTCTCAATCGATACTATTGATGCTTTTATGTACGTTAAACCGTTGATACATTTTGCGTCTGTGTCTATTATTATTATTTATCGCACAGTTTTATATTCCATTAAATAATAATGTCTATCTATATATATATATATATATATATGCACAAATTTTTGCATTTTATTAAAACATGAGAAACGGTTTTTTGTTATACGGGAAGAGTATTCAATATTCAGATATAATTCATAGTGCAATATAAAATTGTGTCCCAGTGAGCATCTCATGTTTGACTAAAATTTGGATTTTGGTTGTGATATTCTCGTCTTTTTTTTTTTTTTTTTTAACTGCGTTACATAAGATAACCGGATTTTACTTTGTGGATCGAAATTCGCACTGAAACTTAAACTGTGCAAACTTTACTTCAAAAGTCAAAGTTTAACGAGAAAACGCAAGAGTTCGAGAGAAATGATATCTCGCTCGAGAAAAATATTTCTCATTCTCGACGATAATAAATAAACTATCTAAAAAATCCTTTTCTTTTTTTTTTATTTGCGGTACGCGCAAAAACGATGGTTTTTCGAAATCTTTCTTTCACAAGGGAAAATTTCGACAAACGAGTAGAGATGCGCGATTGTAGAAATTTCAAAAGTCCATTCATTGTGATAGTCCTCCAAACTATACTACCCCATCGAAATCCCCCCCGCGCAAGCCAGATTACCACCCTATACCTCTCAATCACTGTCACTCGTTCGTTCATCTGTTTCCCCTTGCATTCACACACGCATTCCACATCCACACGCACTGTACATCACTAGCCCTCCGAACATAACACACACAACCCCCGTGCAATTTGAAGGAATAGAAGGAGAAAGAGAGAGAGACTTCAGACGACACAAATAGTGTAGTAAACTAGTAGCTACACGTCGACTCACGTATGTAGTGGAAAACAAAAACGCGAAATAGGGATGCCCAAGATCGTATATAACCGATCCTAATCGATGTTTCTTGCTGAGAAAACGTAGAGAAAACTTGAAAAAAAAAAAAAAAAAAAACAGATGTGTCTTACTAATGCACATATAATTGTTGCGTTTTAGAACTAATCGAGAATTGCGTAATTTAGTCAAGTATCAATGTCATTTTGGAAGCCTCATTATGTTATGTGTGCCATTGTGTTTGTTACGTTATGTTAAACATTACGAGAAAATAGTTGCAAAAAATTTATTTCATATTGTGTTTAATGTGTTTACAAATGAGTAGGTTCTCGTGTTCTCTTTTTGTTCAAGTGGTAACCGCTTTTATATGCTTATAGTATCTGAAATTGGCTTCGTCGGAATTGATAAAACCTAGTTTAATCATTTTTTAAAGGCGGTACGCGGAGTTCATATAAAACACATCGAGATTATTAAGGATATTTTAAAATACAAAAGAAAAAAAATAACAAAATGTGTCAAAGCAAAAACAAAAAATAAGAATTAATCTGTCAATAAAATATTGTTTTATAATTTAATATTTAATTTACTCGCATAAATTTATATTTTCTCTTATATACACATTATATATTTTCTCTCGTAAAAAAAAAATTACAATTTAATCTCGTAATTCGCGTGTAGAAAATGACCCCCGCGTATCGCCCCCGATTCACAATCCCGTGAACGATATCGGCTCGCACGTGTGGTCGTTAAAAAAACGACCGTCTTATTTCCGATTAACGCGATCGATTATATATTGGGCATCCCTGAAACCCACCACCAACCAACGCAGGGTCGAAAGCGGCTCGCGTTCACGATCAAGCAGAAAATGAAGATCATCCAAGAGATCGAGCGCGGCAAGAGCAAGAGCGACGTGGCTCGCGAACTGGGTCTGGCGAGCAGCACGGTCGCCACCATCTGGAAGAATCGTGAGAGCATCGCCGAGAGCTGGCGCAACCGGGACATGATGCAGCAGACGGATGTCGACGACGCCGTGCCTTCGAAGAAGCCGCCGTCGATCTCGTCCCTCGCTATGTCCGCCGCTTCGACGACGGCGCTCTGCACGCCGGCGGCGATGACGACGATGACGACGACGACGACGACCACGATCACGGCGACGCCGCCGTCGGCGGTCTCCGGCGTCGTCGTGACGCCACCGCAGGTGCAGGTAGTGCCGCCTGTGTTACCGCCACCGCCGCCGCCCTATCCCACTCTCACTCTGCCGTCGGCGGGTTTGGCGCCGTCCACGCAGCCGACGGCGCCGATCTCTTCCTCATCGAACCCGTCATCGACCACAACGTCGACCGGCACGACGACCACGACCATGCCGCCGGACAATACCCAGCAGGCTCAGACCCAAACGCAGAATCAGGAACTTCTGGAGGTAAGATGTCGTATGGACGCATCCTGAATCCTCTCAACCTCTTTCCCGTGAATCATCTTGATATCCTCAGAATCATTGTTCCCTTCACTTGACTCCCTCACATGATATATCTCTCGAAAGCTTTGATATATCCCAACATATATACGTCACTTAAAACCACCTTCCCTTCATCATCGACCACATCATGTTCACTAATGAGTGTTGTCATATTGTCTTGTGAGTCGTTATTACTTCCGGATTGTTCCCGTCTTTCCCTTTGGCTTTCGATTTCTCCCGCGATCCGGACAGATCGAAAAAGGGCGAAGAGACCCCCCCCCTTCCGGAGGTAAGAGTGATCGGAATCGTGAGTACACCTGTTTCTAGTTCGCGATTCCACGTGGCACACACATTTGCGTGGAATAGAACGACAAATGTTTCCGGGATACTCCCACAAACGGAACGAGTGTCGTTCGGATTTTATGGTTTCCTAAGTCAGCCTTCGTCGTCTCTTCCAACGTTCTTTTGCTTCGAAAAATTATATGTTCGTAATAAAAAAAAAAAATAAGAATATCAACGAATCGTCTCGGCGAAAGATTATATTCAGAAATAAATTGCAATGAGAGATGAAAATTTTTTCTGTTTTAAATAAAAAGACAAAATGCGAGAGAGACAAAAAATAAAATAAATGTAGTTGTTTACGGATAATTCCGACGAGTTGTTGTGTTTGAATCGTAAATTTTTGATCGATCGTGTGTTCTTACATAATTCTTAATCTGTCATCAAGATTTTCTCCAAAAATAAATTCTCATTCATGTTGAGCTCTCCCTCGTTTTAGTTGTTCGTTTGAAAGTTGTTTCATTGGAAATGTGAAAAGCGTTAAAGTGAAGAGACAACAAGTCTACTGGCAACATAAATTACGGAGTCAGTCTCGCCTATTTCCTTGCAGCGGTTATAAAACAAAGAAATACAAAAAAAAAAAAAAAAA